>NC_068281.1:46453824-46562913 GCF_025860055.1 Xyrauchen texanus | reverse complement strand
TTTCAGAAAGATTATCGCGAAGACAGAGCGATAGTTTATTTTCATCTTAACCGGACATCAAAGTTGATCACTGCAATAATTCATAATTCAATATATTGATACCCGAATTCTTTATCAACTGTTTGTTCAATTGAGACATAAGGGGTAATTTCAAAGCATTTTGAAAGTGACACACTTCCTTCTGCCAGTTGGTGGCGCTATAACTTTGACTCACAGTAGTCACATCCATGCGACCGGCCTCTTCCCGCAAAACACACTGCTGAAGTTTCATCGAGATCAGTTAATGTATGCAGAAGTTATAACACACTTCCTTGCTTTTATGCTGCCTTTATGTGCTTTTTGGAGCTTCAAAGTTCATTTGCAATGTTTTCCACATTCAAACCAAAATATCTGATTTTCTGTTGGTCTGTTTGTTCACTTGAGACATAAGAGGGTGATTTCAAAGCATTTTGAAAGTGACACACTTCCTTCTGCCAGTTGGTGGCGCTATAACTTTGACTCACAGTAGTCACATCCATGCGACCGGCCTCTTCCCACAAACACACTGCTGAAGTTTCATCGAGATCAGTTAATGTATGCAGAAGTTATAACACACTCCCTTCTTTTATGTTACTTTTGATGTGCTTTTGGAGCTTCAAAGTTAATTTGAAATGTGTTCCACATTCAAACCAAAATATCTGACTTTCTGTTGGTCTGAGCTAATGACTGTAAATTAGAAAGTTGTTCGGCCCGACGAGATCTAGAAGTGTTCGAAGTTTCATATTATTACATGCAAGCATGTTTGATATATGGACAAGTGTTTGAATCCCATTCCAGGTGTCGCTGTCGAGCCCCCTGCCACGCCCGGTACCAGATTCAGCCCGGCCCTGATGGCCGCGGGTTCTGACCTGTGTGCAAAGTTTCAAGAGTTTTCGAGCATGTTAAGGGCCCCAAAAGTCCCAGAAACCTTGAAAAACAATCAAACAATCAAAAAGCAAATCTAAACCCAACAGAGAACCCCCCTCCCTCCCCACACACACACACACAAAAAAAATTTGGCAGGCCCATTCTGTCTGTCAGACAGAGAGACACTGAGAGAAAAAACACAGAAAGGGAGGAGGAGGGGTCACTCAGAAAGAGAAAAATTTTAAGAAATCCACATTCAAACCACAATATCTGACTTTCTGTTGGTCGGAGCTAATGACTGTAAATTAGAAAGTTGTTCGGCTCGACGAGAACAATATACACGCCGAGTTTTGTAACTGTAGATAGAACTAACTAAGTTATAACACACTTCATGTGTCCTTTTTAGTCATAAATCAATTTCCTCGCCACGGCCAAACCGTTCGAGATATCAAAAATCCGTCCGAATGTAGCATCCTCAATGTCTTGACTTCATGCCGACCGAGTTTGGTGGCGATTGGATTCATTCTCTAGGCGGAATATATATAATTCCAGACCACGTGTTTCCAAACAACCCATAATAGCCAACTTCCTGTTGGGCTGGCGTAAATCTTAGAGCACGAAAGTTGTTCGGCCCGACGAGATCTACAAGTGTACCGAGTTTCATATCATTACATGCAAGCATGTTTGATATATGGACAAGTGTTCGAATCCCATTCCAGGGGCGCTGTCGAGCCCTCCTGCCACGCCCGGGTACCATCTTCGGTCCGACCCTGATGGCCGCGGGTTCCGACCCATGTGCAAAGTTTCAAGAGTTTTCGAGCACGTTAAGGGCCCCAAAACCTTGAAAAACAAAAATAAAAGCATTTTCACTCCTCAGCAAAATCAGCACCCTCCCCACAGACACAGAGAGACGTAGGGTCAGTGAGAGAGGGAGAGAAAATTCTCCAAAACATCCACATTCAAACCACAATATCTGACTTTCTGTTGGTCTGAGCTAATGACTGTAAATTAGAAAGTTGTCCGGCTCGATGAGAACAATATAATTCCTGAGTTTTGTGACTGTGGGTCAAAGTGTAAAGC
This sequence comes from Xyrauchen texanus, assembly GCF_025860055.1. Classification (NCBI taxonomy): domain Eukaryota; kingdom Metazoa; phylum Chordata; class Actinopteri; order Cypriniformes; family Catostomidae; genus Xyrauchen; species Xyrauchen texanus. The sequence continues at coordinate 46,560,948 of NC_068281.1, read as the reverse complement.
AACCCCCACTTTTGTCAAAAGGTGGCGCTACTGAGCCCCTGCACCACGCCCGTTTCTGAAACTTTGCACATGTGTACTGGCTAATAAATGTGATGTGTCTGTCGAGTTTCATGCAATTTCAAGTATGCTAAGAGTCTCAAAAGCATCAAAAAGAATATTCGAGTTTGAAGCGTTGCCGCGGTGACAGTATCGAAGATATCAATAATCCTTTCACATGTCTACATCTGCCGTGTGTTTACATTATACACCTAAAGTTTTAAGTAAATCGGGTAAAAATAAGTGGGTGATTTCAAAGCATTTTGAAAGTGACACACTTCCTTCTGCCAGTTGGTGGCGCTATAACTTTGACTGACAATAGTCACATCCATGCGATCGGCTTCTTCCAGCGATCACGCTGCTGCGGTTTCATGGAGATCAATTAATGTATGCAGAAGTTATAACACACTTCCTGTTTCTCTTTTCGCGCCATCATTTCGTTTCCTCGCCACGGCCAAACCGTTAGAGATATCAAAAATCTGCCGGCAATTTTTCATGCTCAATGTCTTGACATCATGCTGACCGAGTTTGGTGGCGATTGGTGGAATTCTCTGGGAGGAGTATTCCAAATTCCATTGCGTGCGTTTTTCAAACAACCCTAAATAGACGGTTTCCTGTTGGTCTGGGGTAAAAAGTAAAAGTATGAAGGATATATGAAACGATGAGATCTATATGTGTACCGAGTTTCATATTATTACATGCAAGCGTGTTTGAGTTATAGACCAAGTTTTCGTACCCTGTTCCAGGGGGCGCTGTCGAGCCCCCCTGCCACGCCCGGGTACCAGCTTCAGCCCGGCCCTAATGGCCGCGGGTTCTGACCCGTGTGCAAAGTTTCAAGAGTTTTTGAGCACGTTAAGAGCCCCAAAAGTGCCCCAATAGTCGTAAAAAAAAAAATAATAATAATAATAATAATAATAATCCTAACGAAAACAATAGGGTCCTGCGCACTTTGTGCTTGGGCCCTAATAATTATAATAATAATAATAATCCTAACGAAAACAATAGGGTCCTACGCACTTTGTGCTTGGGCCCTAACAAGCCAAAACGAAATAATTTAAAGCGAAAGTAAATGTAAGGGGCATTATGCTCACGTAACTCTCTCATTAGAATCACGTTGCAATATCAACAGGAAAAAAAATCATCCTTTTCACATGCTAAAAATGTGCTTGGAGCGTGCACGTAGCTTACGCTGAATAGTAGGCTACGAATTGTAGGCCTACTACTGACTATTTTAACAGAGCAGTGTGATTTTTATATTAGTTGACTATTTTATTATCATATTTTGCCAACTTTTCACCGCATATTACGCACATTGGTATTGCTGCATGGACTGCGTCCGAACAGTTGACAAACCCAAACTTCAAAAAATCATCTTTATATGGCCTTACTCCGGTTTCTGCTTTTTCTTTGCTGGGAAAGTACTGCTACTCTGTTGACATGCATCGCCTTCATTATCTTCCCTGCTGATCTCCGCTGTTCGCGGCAGGGTTTGATGGTTGACCGCGTTTTCTGCTGCTTCATTTAAAGGGGTCTCGGTCTCTGACCCTCTTTTTCTTGTGAAAAAATCATAAATGGTTTTTGACTTTGGTTTGCTCATGTTCAGCATAAAATAAATTCATTACGGGCTACTAATTTCATGGTACCGAATATTTTCATCATCTCATGGGAAAATAAAATAAAATGGCTGCATATCAACAACACTGCGCACAAGGTTTTTTGTTTTGTTTTGTGTTGCCTAGGGCTACGAGTAGGTCGGTCAGCCGGTCAGGTGACATGTGGATTATTTATTTTGCATGAATTTGAATGTTTTTTTTTTTTTGTGTACTTCTTAATCAAAGCTATTATTATTCATATTAATATTATTAAAAAACGAAATAATAATAATTATTTTTTTTTAAATTTTAAATCACTGGCGACCCATTTTTTAATTCTCGCGACCCACCCGAGGGTCACGACCCAGGGTTTGAAAACCACTGGCCTAGATGAGCCTCTTCGTTTGGAGGAGATAGCATCTTGCATTCTAACCATGAAAAACAACAAAGCTGCTGGTCCTGAAGGCTCCCCCTACGGAATTTTTTAAAAGGTTTTCCACCCAGTTATCCCCCTTATTATTAGAACTATACAATCATTCCCTAGATCAAGGTTTCTTATCGTCATCCTTAAACCAAGCTTTGATTTCCTTAATCTTAAAGAAGAACAAAAACCCTAGACTATATGTGGCAGCTACAGACCCATTAGCCTAATTAATAATGATGTCAAATTACTAGCTAAAGTATTGGCCAAACGTTTAGAGGCTCAACTTCCGTCCATTATATTAGATGATCAAACTGGTTTATACTGGGTTGCCAGCTGTCATCCAATATACGGAGGCTTCTGAATATTATTCTTACTCCATCTGGAGCATCAAGATAATATCTCACTAGACACGGAGAAGGCTTTTGACCGTGTGGAGTGGGATTATTTATTCATGGTTTTACGGAAATTTGGATTCGGATCTAAACTAATCTCATGGATCCGTTTACTGTATTCCACTCCCTCGGCTTGTGTAAAAACTAACTCTGAATCATCTCCTTATTTCTCTCTTTCCCGTGGCACGCTTCAGGGATGCCCACTTTCAACTCTTCTTTTTGCTCTGGCTATAGAGCCTCTCTCTATAGCCTTGAAGATGACCTCAGTGTTTTCAGGTATTTATAGAGGAGGAAGGGAACATCGTGTCTCATTATATGCAGACGATCTCCTGTTATATGTTTTAGACCCACTTAACTGTATGGATAACATAATGCATCTGTTGAATGAGTTTGGCTTTATTTCTGGATACAAGTTGAACTTGGCTAAAAGTGAGTGTTTTCCCATAAATGAATTAGCAAAGGAAATTCCTTCAGCTATGCTCCCTTTTCACGTGTCTCCCACAGGATTCTGTTATTTAGGGGTTCATATATCAAACTCATTCAAGTCATTGCACAAAGAAAATTTTACAAAATGAATGGACCGCATTAAGGTAGATCTTCAGCGTTGGAGCGGTCTTCCATTATCATTAGTAGGTAGGACTGAATCAGTTAAAATGAACATCCTACCACGAATACTTTTTTTATTTCAAACAGTTCCCATTTTTCTCTCTAAATCTTTTTTTTAAATCATTTGATGTCATGATATCCTCGTATATTTGGGCAGGCAAGCCTAAACGTGTACGCAAGTCAACTCTTCAAAGAACCAAACAAGATGAGGGTCTCGCTCTTCCAAAATTTCTTCTCTACTATTGGGCAGCTAACATCCAGAAAATATATGCATTGTGTAACTCTCTGGATATAAATTGGTGTATGATAGAAGCTAAATCCTGCAGGTCATCCTCGTTATCCGCATTAGTTTTTGACTCCAATTTGCGGCGCCTCTCTACATACACCACTAACCCGATTGTACTTTCTTCGCTTAAAATCTGGAAACGGTTTCGTCAGCATTTTAGATTAAGCACATTGTTCACTCTTATGCCTATTTGTGGTAAATTTCTATGATTGTTTAAAAAAAAAACAGCAGGTTGTAAAATTTTCCATGTATGCCATGCATATATTGGCATTTAAGAATCTGCTTAATAAAGAAAATTATAAAAGTCCATCACCCTATTTCGCCATTGCAAAGCCTTTCTATTAAACTAAGGGGAGAACTTAAGGCACATCCCGTTATCTCGTATTTGCATGCGGTTTGGAAAAAGTGTGTTTAATTCTGACATTTATTTATATGTGGCCTTGAGCATATTGCTGAACCCAAAATAAAGTATTAATAAGTCCCCTTTCTGTTGGTCAGAGTGGTTTGTGAGGGGGCTACTACACTCTACTACACAGTGGAGATCTTTTGAAAATTTGCTTGTATCCTGGGTGATGGGATGGTTATTAACATTGGGGATAAATACTTAAAAAGTTAGGTCCTAGCCGGAGTCATGATTTGCAGAAGATTCATCCTCAGGTGTGGAAGTCGGCTGGGGCACCCTCGATTAGGGAGTGGTGCGGTGGAGATGGGCGGGGTGGTGGTGTTTGAGGAGATGATTTCTAGAAAGCTGGTGAAATGGTATTTGTTTGTCAGGAAGTGTGGGGGTATTTGGCTTTTTTGGAGGGTTCTTGGGGAGGGGCTGTGGATAGGGATTTGTAGATTATTTGGGTATGTGTATTATTGATGTTGTTTGAAATTATGTTTGTATTATTGATGCTGCTTAGGCTGCTTAGTCTGCTTAGCATTGCATTTTACTTGTTGCTGCCGGTGCCAAGCTCGAGTCTGTGTATGTAGTCTGCTAGTTTTTTAGCATCACTTATATATCTGTTTTCAGCCTTTAATCCTTGACATCTGCCATTTTTCAGCGCGCATCGCCTTTTCCCCATATTATTATCTTATCGTGATTCAACTGCGCGCATATTCCACCGGCATCCACTTTCTATTTTTAGCGCGATTAAACTGCATGTATTTTACAGCGTGCACCCATTTTTCTCTGTGTTGCACGTATTATTGCATCGATCTCAAAGCACCGCTTATCAAGAACAACCAACAACAACAAACAATTGCGTGAGGGATTCACATCAATCTCAAACCCTCACCGCTCATGAACAACCAACAACAACAAACAATTTGCGGTAAGTCATGGCATCCGCTCATGTTATTTCTTCCTGCATTGAATGTCACATGTTTACAATAACCTCCATCAGCAGTGAGGGATTCACATGTGATAAAAGTAAGGACTGTAGAGCCCCCGCAGCAGGGCATTTGGGTGACGTCTCGGTGGCATACTTGCTCAGCAAAGAGACACCACTCTCCCGTTCGTGTTAGGGTTTCCAATCTATTCTCCCCACTCAGTGATGCACCCACTGAGAATCATGTTGAAAGAGCCCTTGTTATTGGTGATTCTATTGTAAGGAACATGGAAATAGAGACTCCAGCCTATTGTTAATTGCATTACTAATTAATTCAAATAAAATTTACAAGTGCTGGCTAATGCTAAACGTAGATTTTCTAAACTTGTTATTCATGTCAGCACTAACGATGTCCAGCTTCGCCAGTCGGAGATCACTAAAGATAATGTTAAAGAGGTGTGTAAATTTGAAAAAACAATGTCAGACACTGTAATATGCTCTGGTCCCCTCCCTGCTCATCTTGGTGATGAAGTTTATAGTAGATTAATGTCACTGAATGTCTGAGTGGTGTCTGGAAAATATAGAAATAATAGAATAGGATTTATAGACAATTGGAAGAGTTTTTTGGGGTAGATCTGACCTACCAAAGAGAGACAGAGGGGAAGGTGACGCTCTCCTCTCTAGTAATTTGAATCATAGTCTTAATAATGATAGTATTTGACTAACTGGGGCCCAGGTCAGAAAGCAGACAAACTGGTTAATCCGAACATCTTCTAGCTGCCTTGAGATGTCACATAAACTACAACACATAGAGACAGTATCACTTAGATATCTCATTTAGTCTCTGTTCCCTGAAATACCAACCACAAAACCCTCACTAAATCATTTAGAAAAAATTTGATTAAGGTCAAACGGGCCTTATTCTGATTTCCTTGGTAAATTTGCTAATCTTTTAACAGATCTTGTAGTTACTGTAGATATAGCTTTAATTGTTGGTGACTTCAACATTCACATAGATAATGAAAATGACACATTGGGATTAGCATTTATCGATATTCTCAACTCTCTTGGAGTCAGACAAAATGTAACAGGACCAACTCATAGTCACAATCATATGCTAGATTTAATTCTTTCATATGGAGTTGATGTTGATATTATAGAAATTCTGCAGCAGAGCGATGATATCTCGGATCATTACCTTGTCTCTTGTATACTGCGATCAGCTAATGTTACTCAATCTACACCACGCTATAATTCAGGTAGAACTATTCTGGGGTGTAGTGGTGGTAGATGGTGTAGTGGTCTAAAGCACATAACTGGTAATCTGCTAATAAGAAGGTCGTTGGTTCGATCCCCACAGCCAACACCATTGTGTCCTTGAGCAAGGCACTTAACTCCAGGTTGCTCTGGGGGGATTGTCCCTGTAATAAGGGCTTAATAAATGTAAATGTATTCTTTTGACCACTAAAGAAAGCTTCACTAATAATCCTCCAGATCTATTTCATACACTCAATAAACCCCAAAGCCCAGAAGAACTTGATGAAATAACAAAAAATATAAATGCAGTCTCCTCTAGCACTCTTGATAGTGTTGCCCCCATTCGAATAAAAAAATTAAAGCACAACTTTAGACCCTGCACAATGATCACACTCATGCTATCAAGAGAGCAGCTCAGAAAATGGAGCGCATGTGGAAGAATACAAAATTAGAAGTATTTCGTGGTGCATGGAAGGATAGTGTCTGTAGCTACAGACAGGCACTAAACGCTGCTAGGTCAGCATATTTTAGTAAACTCATAGAAAATAACCACAGCAATCCTAGGTGTTTATTTAGTACTGTGGCTAAATTGGTTAGGAATAATGCCTCAACAGAACCAGAACTGCAGCACCAGAGTTATGACTTAATTAATTTCTTTACAGATAAAATGTAAATAATCAGAAATAAGATTGGAATTATAAAATCATCTGTCATAGCACCTCAGAAAACAGTGTCTCATAATCTTCCTCACATTCAACTTCAATCCTTTGCTGTCTTAGGTCATGAAGAGCTAACAAAACTTATCGAAACATCAAAAGCCTCAACATGTTTGTTAGATCCAATACCAACTAAGCTCTTAAAAGAGGTACCTCCTGTCATTTCAGCACCTCTTCTTAATTTGATTAACTCCTCTCTATCCTTAGGATATGTCACAAGAAACATTAAAATGGCAGTTATCAAACCGCATATTAAGAAACCACAACTTGATCCCGGAGAACTGGCTAGTTATAGACCAATTTTAAATCTCCCATTTATGTCAAAAATACTAGAAAAGGCAGTATCCTCCCAAATATGTTCATATCTACAGAGAAATAGTATATATGAAAAATTTCAGTCAGGATTTAGGCCTCATCACAGTACAGAGACTGCACTTATCAGAGCTACAAATGACTTGCTCTTATCATCTGATCCTATTCAGCAGACCGCTACCAATTTGTCTATATAAAGGAGGAATTGTTAAAGGTCCCCTGACATGAAATTTTCACTTTCTGAGGTTTTTAACATTAATATTAGTTCCCCTAGCCTGTATTTGGTCCCCTCATGTCTAGAAATTTCAGTCGGTGTAAACCGAGTTTTGGCTATCTTTCTCTGCCTGTGAGAAAATGAGATCTCAGACGGGCTGATCTTGAATCTCCCCCTATATGACGTCATATAGGGGGAGGTTACCTCCCCCTTCTCTGCTTTGCGGAATTATTTTGCGTATAATTCTGTACCAAGGCTGAATTTTGTAAAAGAGATTTCAGATACAGTACTAGGGACCACTAAGGCCTATATCAAAGCCTACAAAAGAAGCATGTCAGGGGACCTTTAAACCAAACAAAAGTAAAGTATGAAGTGCCACAGGGATATGTTTTAGGGCCTCTTCTTTTCTGCTTGTAAATGCTTCCCCTGGGAGATATTATCAGGAATACGTTTCCACTGTTATACCAACAATACCCAACTTTATATTTCTTCAAAACCTGATGAGATTTCACAATTCTCCAAATTAGCAGAGGGTACCAATGAAATAAAAGATTGGATGGCCAGAAATTTCCTTCTACTCAATTCCGACAAAACAGAGGTACTAAATACTGGACCAAATAGCTCTAAAAATAAGCAGCTAAAATATAATTTGACTCTCGATGGATGTACTGTTACATCATCTTCAACAGTGAAGAAATTAGGTGTTATATTTGATACCAATCTGTCATTGGAAACTCAAATTACCAAAGGTTGTAGAACAGCATTCTTCCTCCTAAAAAAATACAGAATTGCTAGATTACGGCACATGCTCTCTGTTGCTGATGCCGGAAATCTAATTCATGCATTCATGACCTCAAGACTAGATTATCGTAATGCATTACTGGGAGGATGTCCAGCATGATCAATAAATAAACTTCAATTGGTTCAAAATGAAGCAGCAAGAGTGCTAAGTTGAACCAGGAAATATGATCATATTAGTCCCATTTTATCATTACATAGGCTACCTGTTAATTTCATATTAATTAAAAAATTCTGTTAACTACATACAAAGCTTAGAATGGTCTAGCTCTGCAGTACTTAAGTGACGTTCTACCATGCTATATTTCATCACATTCATTACGATCACAAAATTCTGGCCTGTTAATAGTTCCTAGAATATCAAAATCCACAAAAGGAGGTAGATCTTTTTCATATTTGGCTCTTAACCCTTTCCAGCCAAAGTGTTCAAATTTGGGAATAATTATTCCTGTGGTTCCTGTCTCAATATCTTCGTTGTCCAATCACCGATTTTATTTCCAATGCCAAATACTCATGACAACATAAGCTAAAAACACATATGATTGGTTAAGGGGTTACTGGGCATGAATAATAAATGTATCGTCATCTGTGTCATCCTCCATTTGCCTGGGCGGAGCCAGAGGGGATATCATGGGAGATTACCTCCAGTGTTGGATTTACTGCTTCAAACTGAAAACTGAGGCGATCTTTCAAGGTAAGACAAGTTATTTAACATGTGCTGTCAATATTGTCTTTTGAAAGTCAAAACATATTTTTGTAGGAGTAACTGTAGTAATTTCTAGAAAAAATTGCATGACCATCTGCGTTCATCGGACAGGCAGCTAGCCTATATTTGTAAGCAAATTTCTGTGAAACTTAATTTAAAAAAAAGGCTAGCAATACTATGTATATTTTTAGTTAAATATCAGTAACTTTTTGGGCCAATTTTGTTGCTTGTGGAAGATATTCAAACCTTTTTAGTTACAAAGCATTTATTTGTAGTACCGCTGCTAACTTCTTTTTTTCCTGGAAAAAAAACGAGCCTCTTCTTTTTCTATAAATGTTTTTTGACAGTTTCTGTGAAACTAGCTAAATAAACATTAGCTAGCAATACTATGTAAATTTTTAACTAAATATCAATAATTTTTTTGCCAATTATGTTGCTTAAAAATCCGCCTAAGGTAATGTGAGACAGAGAGCAGATTTTACTTTCTTTTCTTTTTTGACGCTGTTCAGACCTGTCTGTAAACTGGCCTGCTAGTGAGATAAGTTATCTAGCTTGTTGATTTTACTATGTCATATTTTTTTTTTATGTCTTTCTATAGTTTATCAAATAGCCTTACCCTTCCATCACACAGACATTATATGATTTTAGATTGTGTGTAGCTTTCTGTACACAAGGAAATTGTGAGAGGGCTGTTTGCATTTGGACATTCTGGTTAGTCTATTCAGTGTACGGATTTGTGAAGGACACACTGCTGGCTACCAATTGTGTACTTTTTTCTGTTATAGAGTTGGATAGAGACTATGGCTCCTGGCTTTTGAGGGTATGAACACACAGGAGGAAGATCTGCTGGACCATGAACTACTGCATGAACACCCGGACCACAAGGAGATGGAGGATGAGATGGAACCTGATCCCCAGCCAAGACCATCAACTGCGTGTGTGTGTGTGTGTGTGTGTGTGTGTGTGTGTGTGTGTGTGTATGAATGTGTATGTGTTGTTTGTTTCTATTTCTCATATGACTGATACTCACAGTAACACTAACACTGTTATTATTTTGGGTATGGCTAGCCATTCTCGCACACGTCCCATGTCATCTAGAAAGCGTAAATGCTTCCATGACTCTGTTTCTTATCCTTCGTACTCTGACATCGATTCACAGGCACCAAAACCTCTCCCATTTAAGCCTAGCCGTCAATCCAGTATTGACTTAGGTAGTATGCATCAGGCCGTGCGGTCAACCACCAATATGATGTTATGAGAAATTGACTTTTTCATGCTGTTTTTACTCAGGCTGTAGTTGCTGAGATATGCTGCTTTACAAACCGTCAGGGGTGGAAGCTCGTCCTAAACTGTCCATCATATTCCAGCTACCAAGGAGCTTGGATGGAGGTGACCCCCAATTAATTAAAAAACATTTAATTAACATGCATTGCTCGTTTACATGAGGTTTTCAATTCTCCCTGATTCCCATCATAATTGGGGAACCAAGTCACTTCAGGGCTCGTGGGCGAGGGGATTTATGTCGCATGACTACTACAAAGCACTTTTAGCAGCTCTACATAATCAAGATCGCCTTAGGAAGTTGCGTTATCTTATGGACCAGCTCAAACAAAAATGCCAGCAGCTCTTTCAGCTTAACCAAAATCTTGCAATAGATGAACGTATTGTCAAGTCTAAAGCTCGGTCAGGATTTAAATAATACATGAAGGGCAAGACTACTCTGTGGGGTTTAAATTATGGGTAATTGCAACAACAGAGCTTGTTTACACAGGTAGTCATGATGGGCGTCACTGACTTGGCCACCAAAGTAGTTGATTCGTTACTGCAGCCATTCAAAGACCAGGGCAGCAATGTTTGGTTTGACTACTTTTACACATCCACAGCTCTTATGGTTAAGCTGTTAGAAATGGGAACTAATGCCTGTGGGACATGCAGGGTGAATCGTAAACTGTTTCCTGCAGAATTTAAAAACATCAAAAGATGGGAACACAAGACAGCTCGTGGGGATATGAGGTGGTGTAGGATTGAGGGGAATATACTTGTAATTCAGTGGAAGGACACAATTGTGACCCGTCACGGAAACCAGTGACACAAGTCGGCAGCACAACTTGTGAGCAAAATGAGAAACAAGTGTTTTTTTCCAAAATTGGTGATTTCCGCTTTTTTGCAGAATCTGTTAGCTGAGATCATGAAGAAGCCTCTCCATGTTTGAGATAACAGTATTGGTATATTTAAAAGCGTACATTTTGAGGTTGAAATCGGCTTGTTTTTCGGAGATTCTAGCATGCAGTAGGGGCGTATCATTGTCTGTGTGTATTTCCGTACTGAATAGCCGCCGGCGCTTTTGCCCCCGCCCCCAACAGCGTGGCTACTTATTATGCAGCGCTCTAGCCGGCTCTATCTGATATCAAAATTCAATGAAGATGGACGCCGCAAAGAATGTCGCAGACGAGCTGAACCGTGGCCGTTACAACGAAAATGTTTTGAAGTACTTCTTCGACAAGCCGGATGCTTATGAACAAGCGTTCACTGATTCTGAAGACGATCTGAGCGACGATGAAAGTGGAATGTCACTTTATCAACCAACCACCTGAATTTAGTTTTACATTCTTGTATGAAAAGCACTCAGTGTACATAAGAGTTGCCTATACAGTTTTATCGGTAGATGCTAAGAGACATTTATTTATTACCTGTTTGCAAACTTTTTTTTTCTTTGATGGCACATTTTCCTGACCTTTTTGCTCCCCCTGTGCTTTACAGGGGGAGCTTTACAGGGGTATGGCTTATCTAAATGAGATGTAAATGAGCCCTATTGTCACTCCCAGCAGCAGAGAGAGGTGAGAACTGCACAATCTTTTGAGGCCGTTTTCTACCCTTTTAGCTTTTTTGAGTGCCCACCTTCAAATGGCCACAACTTCTCCAAATATTGTCAGATTTCCATGTGTTACAAATCGTTGGAAAGCTTGGAGACTACACTTTCAGAATATGTGAATAACTCAAAATGCCCCAAAACCGACTTGTGTCCCTACTTTCCGTGATCGGTCACAATTGCTGATACATATGTCTCCAATTTACACAATGTGAATTGCAGAATTGAGACGTGGAAGTACGCGTCCTTCATGTCTACCGCTGTGAACCAATCTAGATCCTGGACGCAAGTTAAGATGTGTTTTTGCGTGAGCATTTTGAACGGGAACAATGAAGTAAGGGCTGTAGAAACCCTTCTTCATTTCGGTTAGAGGGACAGGATCTATCGCATCTTTGAGTAAAAGAGTAGCGATTTCCGCACGCAGGGATTTGGCATGTTTGCCGTGTACTGCAGTAAAGCGGACGCCCATGAAGGGGGGCTGGGGCTTGGCAAACTGAATTGCGTAACCGAGTCGGTTGGTCCGGCCAGTCAGCGTGACGGGTTGGGAAGTGAAACCCACGCATCCAATCTCCGTGCTAGGGGCACCAAATGGACGAGTATTTTTGACGTACCTGGTGGGGCGGAGCGGAGCAAGGGTGCAGACTTGCAGTGGGGCAGGATGTGAGAGATGGCCTCCATCTGTTTCTTCACCGTGGAGAACTGCTGGGCGAAGTCCTCGACAGTGTCGCCGAAGAGGCCGAACTGGGAGACTGGGGTGTCGAGAAAGCGAGTCTTGTCGGTCTCACGCATCTCGACCAAGTTCAGCCACAGATGACGTTCCTGGACCACGAGCGTGGCCATCACTTACCCGAGTGACTTCACTGTGACCTTCGTGGGAGTTTGTGTAAGAGTGAGGTTGGTCTCTGAGCGCAGTTCCTGCAGCACATCGGGATCGGGGCTACCCACATGCAGCTCTTTGTGCGCCTTGGCCTGGTGGACTTGCAGGAGGGCCATGGCGTGCAGGGCAGAAGTAGCTCTGGGGGTAAAACAAAGTTTCCCAATAGCAGTATCAAATAAATCAAAAGCAGAAGGGGGCGCAATACTGTTTTGAGTATTAGTGCCGACTAGTTCCAAGACCCCTGTGGGAATATCTATGGTTCGAAAAGTAATGCTTATATAACAGGGACCAAGCCAGCAACATTTGTTTGTGAAAGCAAGATAAATTCAGAGGGAATTTGTCAATTTTGTTTGGAGATAACAAAATTGGGTACAACATTCCAAAGAGAATTTGGATTTAGAATGAAATATCTAATCCAATAAATAAAAATATATATATATATTATTTAGAGTACAGAAATCAAGGATGTTCAATCCACCTGATTCAAGTTTTCGTTATTATAGATTTCCTAATATAATGTGTTTTGTTTCTCCAAAGAAAATTAAATAAAGCAGTATTTTAGCTTTACACATCTCCTTAGAAACATCGAGTGAAGTGGCAGCATAGACTAATATTGACAGTCCCTCAGTTTTGCACAATTAAAGGAATTTTATTTTGATTTTTTTTTTTTATTTAATACAAAATTATACATATAACCAAGGCAAATGTTTTCTTTCTACAGTGCGTAAGAATATCGAATGAAAGGCTCAACACAGTTTAACAAAACAGAAATACAAATTTGAAATCATATCTTACATTAACTTAGGGTTAAAGATAAGAATAACTAAAATAAAAATAAAGTTGAAATTTAAAAAATTAAGGGGCAATATCACACCAAATCATATGAAATCAAAAGATCAAGCGGCTTCATCGCACTCCCACCTCTCATTCCCTCAAGGGCTCTAGAAAAACACTTTAAATCATTTTTGAACATAACAAGTAGTGGGAGGGATTTAAAAAATCTACATTTATGAATTAAATATTTTGCCATTATTACAATGTTATTAATCAAATAAAAATTAACACAGCAGTGTTTGGGAATTCCAAATAAAATATGTTGTAAAGTAAAAGCAAAACCATCAACAACCACCTCCTTTTCTAGCAACCAGTCCTGAACTAATATCCAGAAGATTTTGGACAAATTGCATGTAAAGAAGATATGGTCAGTGTCTTCAGAATGGTTATTACAGAAAGAACAGGGGACAATATCTATATTAAATTTTTGATTTAAGAATTTGTTAGAAGGATAAATTTCATTTAAGATTCTGAAGTGTGTTTCTTTTGCTTTAGGGGGAATGGGAAAACTTAAATAAGCTGTTCTAATATATTTTACAGTAGTCTTATTAAACATGTGATCTAATTAATTTATTTTAATTTGACAGGGATAATATGTTTTTAAGACAACCTGACTTAAATACTTGTTAGTACAATGAGCACTTTTAAAATTAATATCTTCAATGAATAAAGTGGGAAGAGCTGGATTAACATTAGCATAAGAAAGAGCGCATCTCATCAGCATTTTTATGCCAGAAGGTATTGCATTAATGACAGTGAAGAACTCTTTGGGGTGACAAGTAAATCCATGCTTTAATGTAAAAGTATTATAGTTTAAAAGGTTACCCTTTTCATCCATTAGATCCCTCACCGACCATATACTTCTGCTTAGCCAATTTTTAAAGCATAAAGATTTGTTCCTGTGCAATATATATTTATTGTTCCAAATAGAAACACTATGAGGTGTAAAATTGTGTGTATGTGCCAATTTCCAAAATAAGAGAACTTGTTGATGGAATGTTGATAGTTTCACCGGGAGTTTGGATTGAATTCCACCAAATTCTTGAAATAAAGCTGAAGGGACTGTAAACCAAAAACTATCTTCATTACATACAAACATTTTTAGCCATTTGAGTTTTAACAAAATATTCATGTTTTCAAATTCAATCACATTCAAACCACCTCCAAATAAAATTATACATTTTTCGGGAACATGTTTTAATAAAATTTGCAGGGGGAGCTAAAGAAAGAGCGGGATAAACTAATCTGGATAAATATTCGACTTTGAAAGTCGACCAAAAATTGAAAGGTCTCTCTGTAACCAGCAATTTAAGATTCAGTTTGCTTTTTGTAGATTATTTTCAAAATTGTCTTTCATACAGATTTTCTGATCTTTGGAAATTGTAATGCCTAAATATGTCACCTTATTATTTACTGGAATATTATGCAGACAAGAGATATCACTCTGGTGAAGGGCAAAAAGTTTGCATTTGTTTAAATTTAGCTGGAGTCCTGATGCCTTAGAAAAGATATTAACTAATGAAATAGCCAGAGGAATTTGATCCTTGTTTTTTAAGAATAACGTAGTATCATCTGCCAATTGACTAATTGCTATACTTTTATCAAATACATTTAATTTCTGTACTGTTCGATCATGAATAACTAAAGTAGACAACATGTCTGCAGCCAACATGAATAAAAGAGGGGATAAGGGGCAGCCCTGTCTTATTCCACGACTAATAGGACATCTTTGTGAAGTACCGTAAGGAAGAGAAATGGAACTGTTCATATCTTTATAAATCATTTTTATAATATTGACCAAGTGCTCACCAAAACCAAAGTGCTCTAAAGCGAATAAAAAACTATGTTCTAACGTGTCAAAGGCTTTCTTAAAGTCTAAGAAAAGAATATATCCATCATCCTTAATCAAATGATTGTATTCAATCATATCCAATAGTCTTACATTGTTGTGAATAGATCTTCCTTTAAGGAATCCCGACTGAACCTCATTACCCCATTAAGGCCCTCTTTCAATCGATTGACAAGAACCTGTGTAAAAATGTTATAGTCATTGTCAAGCAAAGTGATTGGTCGGAGATTATCTAAGTATCTATGATCTTTATCTGGTTTGGGGATTAATATAATCAAGCCTTGACTCATTGTGGGGCCCAAGGATCCATCTTCAATAGATTCAATAAGAGCATTAAACATTAACATTTTCAAATCATTCCAAAAAAATGTATAAAAATGTCCTGTAAGGCCGTCGGGACCAGGGGATTTATTTGACTTAAGTTTCTGAACTGCTAAATCGAGTTCTTCCATACCTAATCGTGCATCAGGATCTCTTAATTTATTGTCAATCCTAGGAATAAAATTAATAATTTTTCCAAAGAAGTCATCACACTCTTTTGGAGAAAAATTAGGCAAATACAGGTCGCTGTAGAAATTATGAATTTCTTTGCCTATGATTGTAGGATCAGTATTTTCAATATTATTAATTTTATTTTGATTCTCCGAACCGTTCTCTTGTTTGACGTCATAAACTTGCGCCACGCGAGTCATCTGGCATTTCTCTTTCTGTGTCAGGTTAGTCTTCCTCATTCATGGTGAATAAAACGATGAAAAACGTTCGAAATTGATGAAGTTTTACAGATTTGTTCCAACTACATGAAAATGTTATAGAAATAATTTTCCGTTGATTTATGTAGTGTCGGTCGTTTTAAATGTTTGTGTAAAATGTATTTACAGATTTAGCTTTTACTTTCCGTCGGTATATGTTGAGATTACTTTGATTAATATATTCAGTGTGTCGGTTTAGCAGAGATCTGGTGACATACAGTTACATGAACACATTTTATCTTTATATTTTATGTTTGTGGCGTATCAGACTGCTGGAGGTTCATGTGAGGATATTTCTGGGTAACTTATACAATTCGATGACTTTTAAGTAACCAAACAGTATGGTATTTATGGTTAATTTCCACCGAGTATAATTTTAATATACTTAAAAAAAAGAATAAAGACATTTTATAAAGGTATTTATATTTATACAAGCTGATGTGGGCCTAAGAAGCCCACTCTGTTATGAGATATATAGGGGAAATAATTTATGTTAACAGACATCAATTCAACATGAGCACTGCACGTTAATAATTAAAATAATGATGAGTTTGCTCACTGTCAATAAAATAAATTACTATGTGAAGAATCGGCAATACACAGATAAGAATATGCCGATGCGAAAAAATCGCTGGAGACCGGAAATTGAAAACAGTCAAATTTTGGAATGAACCGTGGTATAACAGGAAATAAACTGAGCTGGTTTTGTACACTAGCTATTTTTATATTTATTTAACAATGCATTTGCAGGGCCCCAGACTAACTTTTGAGGGTGGTGGCACATTCTACAATTGGTGGTACCAGCACCTCATTTGGTAGCACCGGTGGGGGTCTGCGGCCTATAAAATAAAAGTTAGTTTAGAGGCAGAAACTAATAATAAAAGTGATATTAATATCAATCTTTTTTTAATTGAATTGAAATATATTTATACTGTTCTCATAAAGTAGAATGAAAGAATAATATTGTTAAATTGGGTCTCTTTTTTCTTTACTGCAGACCCCTTGGCACTTCCTGGCAGCCCCCTAGGGATCTATGACACCTATAAAAGGTAAAAAGTTAACACCTAATTTAGATAGGGCTAAATTATTCAGAGTTCGACTGAATTAGGACTCCTTTCATCAGGATCACGTTGCTACAAGTTCAGCCATCTCTTGGAAATTTTTTATATATTTTTCTATAATCAGAGAGCATTTAAAGCCCTTGATTCTGTTTACCATTTGCCCCTATAAAATTGACAATGGTTTGTCTTTCTTTTATTTTGAATATTATAATTTTAACAGTGTTTTTGTAACAAGACCATAGTAACTTCAGGTATAACCAAGCGTGGATCTTCATTACCATGATTAGATGTTTTCAAACATGTTAATAAATAATCTACAAATACTGAAGCAGCAAAATTGATGTCACTGCCAATACCTTGAACAGCGGTGAAACACTTTCTTATGATGTGTTGCATTCATACGAGCAGACAGAGAACTAAGTTTGAAGTAAGTTTGGAGCAGAAGAAATAGAAATAAACCTTGTGTAAATTGTCAGCTTTACGCTAAGCCAGCGTTTCTCAACGGGGGCATTTGGACAGTGTTGGGGGGCAGTGTGAACGAGGCAGCAGAGAGGGGGGTGCTCAGGCACAAATGGGGGGCGTTACACAGAGGTACTCAACAGGCGGCCTGCGCAAAAATCTTTTCAGCTCTTCTCCTTAGCCTATGTCTTCGTCTTGCTCGGATTACTGCTGCCACTTCACCAGGAGGATATGCCAGGAGAGCCGCTTCCTAAGTTACACATGCTTTTAAGAGGCGGAGAATTTTTAGCACAAAATAGAGGTGCGCTTTCACCGGCTTTTTCTGTACATAACGCGGAATACATAATTAGGCGCATAATTAGTGCTCAGGGCTCACACTAATGACCGTAATTAATAAAAAAAAAGTGGCTGTTTTTGACGTCGTTTTTTCTTCGGTTCAGTTCAGGTGGCCGAGCTGTTGTCATCTTTGTTCGTCATTTGAAATCAAATGACCGTTTGTAGGCTATTCAAATTTGAAGCCTAGTATATTATTGCCTAATTGAGTGCGCGAAAGACCGCTGCTTTTTCATTGGCCATTTAGGTTAGTTACGTTATTGTTCACGTGATTGGTTCATCTTAAAAAAATTTGTGTGTTAGCCTGAATTTGTTTGAATTTCTAAATACATTTGCAATACCTTTCAAACAATCCATGTGTTTTTGCATTTTTTTCCAAACACAATATTACTCAACTTGAGGCTTTTACATGTAGTTTTTAAGAAACTTCTGTTTCAGTTTTTTTTTTTTTACCAAAAACTCAGGCTTCAGGTATCAGTGTTGCAATTGTTTGGCTGTAATAGTATTTCTGAAGTGTTTTTTGTTTTGTTTTTTTGGGGGGGGGGGACGTTAAGAGGATCATGAAGAGGTCAGGGGGCGTTTGTTCAAAAAAGGTTGAGAACCACTGCGCTAAGCTAAAATACTGTTTCTAGCCATTTTACATAAAAATGTTACGAGACACAATCATATTTATTATCACATTGGATCATCATTTCTGTTTTTCTAGTAAGACCTTTGATATATTAGGAAAAAAATCATATTCTTGATGATCATTTTTGTATTGTTTACCTGTAAAATATCTACAAGTCCTTAAAACAAGATCAATTTGATTTATCTTGTTTTAGAAACAACACTGCATAAGATATTTCTTTTTTTCAGAGAATGTATTTTTAACATGTGCATTTTGTCTTACTGTACTGACAGAGTTTTTATAATCAAAACAAGTGAAAACATCTACCAGTGCTGAAGAAGTAGTAATCCAAAGTATTTAGAATATGTTACTGACCTTGAGTAATCTAACGGAATATGTTACAAATTACATTTTACAGCATATATTCTGTAATCTGTAGTGTAATACATTTCAAAAGTAACCCTTCCAACCCTGTATTCTTGTGCATTTACAGTTGAAAAGATTCCAGCATACACGTAACGTCAATGAGTTACGCTGCACACCGCAGTTGAGAGCTTGAGACCAGTCCATGGTCAACTAATCTGCTAGCGATTAAAAAAATGTGATATGCGATAAGTTGTTGGATAATGTGATATTCAATATGTGATACAATATTCCTATGATGATGTCATCGAAGTGCACGAAACATCGGATTCCCCACTGCTTAAACTCAATTTTATTTGAAAAAATAAATAAATGACGGTCTATCCCACTGATCACAAAATCTTTGTTGTTCCAAATTGTATTTACACTGCATGCAATATATACCATTTACCAGCTATGTAGCAGATAATAAAATACATATTTAAATATTTGTATTTTTTGTAGAAAGCATATGAATATAATATATTCACCATAGTGTTAGATGTCCTAAAATAGTTGTTGTGAACTATTTTATTTTTACACTATAATTCATGTTCGTATTTATTTCATAATTAATTTATTCAATCTATTTTGAAAAATGTTGTCCAGAAGTGCTTGGTGTATACATTTGCATTAGTTTAACATACCTGTTCACACTTAACTTGAGACTGAGGGGAGTGATTTCATGGGACAATCAATTATTTGAAAACCATCCATTGACACATCCACGAAGACCAATAAACAAGCCAAGTTTGACATTCAAGCCGTCATCTGGTCTCATTAATATCTGCACAAATGTTGTTTTGATACTCTTTATTGCTGTGTGTGACAGAATGCGATTACTGCCCATTCGCAGGGCACAGCGTGCGCTCTCTCTTAACTTATAGCACAAAAAAGAAACATGGCATAACATCAAAGGGTATGATGAAAGCTACAATACAACTTTGAAAAGTTTCTACTCTCTGCTCATATGCACTGCATGCATACACACCAATTGACAAATAGAGGTATCGGTGCAGCCCTTGTTTTTGTGATGTAAAAAATTAAACAAAGATATGTCTTTAATAAGAATTTTTGCACCTTTAATCTAAAAATTACAACCTATGCAATGCCACTGAAAAAGTGACACTTTTCAGAGAAAAAAAAGTGGAATAACCTAACTGCATAAGTGTGCACATCCCTGAACTAATACTTAGTTGAAGCACCCTTTAATTTTATTACAGCACTCAGTCTGTTTGGATAAGAGTCTATTAGCTTGGCACATCTTGACTTGGGAATATTTTCCCACTCTTCTTTGCCAAAACGTTCCAGATCTGTCAAATTGCGAGGGCATCTACTGTGTATGACCCTTCAGGTCCCCCCACAGATTTTCTATAGGATTCAGGTCTGAGCTCTGGCTGGGCCATTCCAAAACATGAATCTTTTGCTGAAGCTATTCTTTTGTTGATTTGGATGTGTACTTTGGATCATGGTCATGCTGAAAGGTGAAGGGTCTCTTCAATTTCAGCTTTCTAGGGTACGCCAGAAGGTTCTGTGCCAATATTGACTGGTACTTGGAGCTATGATTCCTCCACCTTCACTAAAGCTCCAATTCCAGCTGAAGAAAAGCAGCCCCAAAGCATGATACTATCACCACCATGCTTTACCGTGGTGTTCTTTTGCTGATGTGCAGTGTTTTTTTTTATTCAATCTTGGTCTCATCAAACCTTAACACATTTTTCCACATGGTTTTTGGAGCCTGGCTTGGGTGTTTTTTTTTTTTTTTCATCAGTAAAGGCTTGGTCATGCCACCCTGCCCCATAGCCCAGATAGATGAAGAATACAGGAGATAGTGGTCACATTTAGGGGGAGCAACCAGTACTTGCCAGAAAGAGCTGCAGCTTCTTTAATGTTGCTTTAGGCCTCTTGACAGCCTCCCTGACCAGTTTTCTCTTTGTCTTCTCATACATTTTGGAGGGACGTCCTGTTCTTTATAATGTCACTGTTGTGCCATACTTTCTCCACTTGTGATGACTGTCTTCATTGTGTCCATGGTATATCTAATGCCTTGGAAAAAAAAATTGTAGCCCTCACCTGAGCGACACCTTTCAACAATGAGGTCCCGTTGGCACTTTGTAAGCATGCAACCAAGATGTCAAAAAAAATCCTACAAGAACAGCTGAGATTTATTTGGAGTGAATCAGAGTCACTTCAGGTGAAGACAGGGGTGTACTATTTCACATGAGCTTGATGCTTGGTTGATTCTGAACACAGCCACATACCCAATTATAAAAGGGTGTGAACACTTATGCAGTTATTCTAAGTTTTTTATTTCTGTGTTTTTTTCTCTGAGATGTGTCACTTTGGTTCTCTCGTATTGCTTAAGCTAGCTTACGCTACGGGAAAGATTCATCTTTTCTGAGATATTGAAGCCAAAAAATTATCCTTAATTTTAAAGGTGCTAAAATCTGATTTGATTTATCTTTGTTTAATTTTTTACATCATAAAAACCTGCTGTAGACTTTTTATATCCAATGTATGTGCTGCTTCAGCTGCGTTATGGACCTCTGGACAGTAATAATTTTGAATAAATATTAAATTAAAGATTTAATGCACTGGACTGTATCGTGAACTTGTCTGATATGAACTGACCGAGGGCAATTCAAAATTGTAGTCACATGTTGTTCAGTTGTATATAGCATCAAAATTTATTTTTGAATATTACAATTTTATAGAGGTCTGGACCTCGGTGACATCATGGCTCATTACGGCCATGGTTCAAATAATCTCTGAAGTACTTGATTACTGGAAACATGAGTACTAGTTTATTTATTTTTTAGCAATGTATGCCCTGATAAGTGTCTGTTGTAATGAGGCTGACTGACTGTAACCTTTAACCCATGAGAATTAAAGAGGCTGTGAAATCTTTTATCATTGTACTTCCTTTATTTTTATTTTTTCTGTTTGTTTTTGTTACTTTTATTTGTGATTCATCATTTCTTCAACATGTGATAATGTGGGGGCTGTCAAAGTACATTTTGAAGAAAATACAGAAATGTCAAGAGTAATGCAGAAAAGCTTAAATGTGTTAATACAGATTTTTTTTTTAATTTTGACATTTATTTTGAATGTTGGCAGGTCTGGTCATCACTACCACACAGTTATTGTGAATCCACTCCCAAATCAATTCAACAATAAATGCTCTGAATATTCCTGTCATCTATGAAGAAGAGTTTCCAGAAGAGCAGGACAAACTTCAAGTGTGTCAACAATTTCTGACGTACTACTGCAAAGATGGATTTTATTAAAGAGGAGAGAGAGGACATGGGTTATCCAGAACCACACAGAGTGAAAGATGAAGAAACTGAGGAACAAATAGGTTTGTGTCCATTCTTGACTACTTATTAATAACTGCTGATGTGTGATTTGAGTATCTCAGACCCCGTTTACACCTGGAATTAAGATGTGTTTAGGTGATCTGATCACAAGAGAATAAGAAATATGAAAAATAAATGTACTTATTCACATCCAGTAGATGTGATGATCAATCATTTGTTGGCAGCTCATTGCCTTGTGGAATGAGGAAAACACTACTGGTACAATTTGTCATCTCTACAACATTCAAGCAAGTCTTTCAATCTAATATACTTACCTATGACAGGGAGAGTATGTGCTGTTCTTGTTTTTTTCTTGGCTACAACTTCCACAGTTGTATTGAAAAAATCTGTTACAGTTTACTGTGATAAATGATAGCAAAAATGTTGATGTGAATGTGCGAAAAGTCTTGTAAAATAATTTATAGTAAAAAAAAGGACATAAATATTGATTTGATTTGTCACTAAAACCTATCATATCGCTTTTAGTTTTTGGATGAACTGTTCCTTTAAGTACCACTTGTCTAGCATTAATGTAACTAGGGACTACAAATGGTTTCACCAGACAAATTTTAGACTTGAATTTACAAAAAAGGGCATTGTTACAATTGACTACACAAGCTTTCTTCATTATTAATCACAGTTGGTTACTGTTTGGTGACAGATTCCATATTTGTACATCTTGAAACTCTGTTTTGCCTTGGCATATTTTTTAAACAGTGGCAAATAGGAATGCCTCCAAACTTTTAGAAACTGAACATTTTCAACAAAAGATTTTGTCAGTATTTGCATTTCTTAGTTGCACATTAAAGTTCCTATCCCCAGTAGTGATAAAGCATTCACTCTCTGAGGCTAATAACGTATTAATTGAAAGTGTTTAACTGTGCTTGTGCCAAAGCTGGTTGGTAATTTAGCGCAACACATTACATAATAGACCTACATGAGAACAGAAACTTGCTTGTGAAAATGCAGAAATGCTTCTGTTACTATTGAACCTGGCACAAAACAACAGTAATCTCTAGTTACTGTTCAATCCATGTTCTACTTCAGTGGTGTAAAACTCACATACTGAGAAGAAGTCCAACAAGTGTATCAAAGTTTCATTCGGATATTCATCAAATTAATAAAATAAAAATCCACATTTGAATGCAAAAATGGTGCATTAAAATTTTAGATTTGGGCCAAGCACTGACAATGACTTAATGGTGTGGGTGCACTGATCGATTAGCCACTGATCTAAATCAGCCGATCTGCATCTTAAATCTTTTATCAGCCGATCATGCCTAGATTCAGAGCCGATCTATTTGCAACATGTGGGGAATCACACATATACGCACCGAACTCTGTGTTAGATTCACCTATACACCTACTTATTTGATTATCCAATCAGCCAATCGTGTGGCAGCAGTGCAATGTATAAAATCATGCAGATATGGGTCAAAAGCTTCAGTTAATGTTCATATAAACCATCAGAATTGGGGAAAAATGTGATCTCAATGATTTAGACAGTGGCACGATTGTTGGTGCCAGACCGGCTGGTTTGAATATTTCTGTAACTGCTGATCTCCTTGAATTTTCACGTGCAACAATCTCTATAGTTTACTCAGAATGGTGCCAAAAACAAAAAAAAAGTGAGCACCAGTTCTGCAGATGTTGTTGATGAGTTGAGGTCAACAGAGAATGGCCAGACTGGTTCAAGCTGAGAGAAAGTCTATGGTAACTCAGATAACACCTCTGCACAATTGTAGTGAGCAGAGTAACATCTCAGAATGCACAACATGTCGAACACTCTAGAGACTGTTGTGTGTGACAATCCCAGGGGTTCAGCAGTTACAGAAATACTCAAACCAGCCCATCTGGCACCAACAACCATGCCACAGTCAATATCACAGAGACATTTTTCCCCATTCTGATGGTTGATGTGGAGATTAACTGAAGGCCCTGACCCGTATCTGCATGATTTTATGCATTGCACTGCTGCCACACGATTGGCTGATTAGATAATCGCATGAATAAGTAGATGTACAGGTGTACCTAAAAAAGTGTTATTAGTCTCTTATACCTATAAACTATTCTCATAGCATATATCTTTCAGAGTATAAATGTTACAATTAATCATATTTTTGTAAACAAATGGCTTATCCCTGCACAAAGTTTTTAAAGAATGCACAATGATTGGTCCAAAATTTGTAATAATGTTCTTAGAAATACTTGAAAAGGGTATGTCTTGAAGGCACAAAGGGTAAGTGGTATTAGCTTCTAAAGCAAGCCACGAAACAGGGGAATCAGCATTAACCCAAGTCCTAAGAGGTCTTATTTGAAATGTTTGATGGTAGGTCTGAAAATCAGGTAGAGGTAAGCCTCCATGAGATTTTAGTCAGCATGGTTTTAAGGTGAATTCTATACCACATATTGTTCCATATAAATTTTGTTACAATAGTATTAAGCTCTTTAAAATAGCAATTAGAAGTGCAAATGGTAACATGGCGAAAGAAAATTTAACATTGGGCCTATGTTCATTTTAATGGTTGCTATCCTACCATGGAGGTCTAAAATCAGCTGGCAGCTCACTCTTAATCTTGTCCAGAATAGCCTGGTAATTCCATTTGGATATATAAGTCAGTGAAGGGAGGATTCTGATCCCAAGATACATATACCAATCTGAATCATAGAAGGTAGGGTCTGGACCTCTGATTTAGCAGCCAAAGTAAGGGACATAAGTAATGATTAGTTTTTTTTATTTTGTCATTTGATTTTATATCAAGACAGCTTACCAAATATAGGAAACAGTATTAGGCATTCTGTACATTTACATTTACATTTATTCAAAAGAGGAAGAACATCAGCGAATCATCTTAGGGAGACAGTGGTACAAAAAGTGCCATATTACTTTACATATCATCAGAATAGTATACAAAACAGATTTAAGTGCAACAAGAAATGTAAATAATTTTTTTTTTTTTTTTTTTTTTTTTTAGTGACCGGTTAAGTGCTTTTGGAAAAGATGTGTTTTTAGCCGTTTTTTGAAGATAGAGAGTGAGTTAGCTTCCCGGATTGAGTTGGGAAGGTCATTCCACCACCGTGGTATGATGAAACTGAAAGCCCGGGAAAGTGTTTTGATGCCTCTTTGTTTTGGTACGACAAGGCGATGTTCCTTAGCCGACCGCAGGCTTCTGGTGGGAACGTAGCTCTGCATAAATGTTTTTAGGTATGCTGGAACAGACCCAGTGACTGTTTTATATGCCAGCATCAGGGCCTTGAATTTAATACGTGCATGAACCGGCAGCCAGTGGAGAGAGACAAAGAGTGATGTAACATGTGCTCTCTTAGGTTCATTAAAGACCAGACGTGCTGCTGCAATCTGGATCATTTGGAGAGGTCTAATAGCACATGCAGGAAGGCCTGCAATGAGAGCGTTACAGTAGTCCAGTCTAGTTATGACAAGGGACTGAACGAGCAGTTGTGTGGCATGTACAGAGAGGAAGGGTCTTATCTTCCTGATATTGTAGAGTGTATATCTACATGATCTTGCAGTTTTTGAAATGTGGTCTGTGAAATTTAGCTCATCATCAATGGTTACCCCTAGATTTCTGACCGTTTTGGAAGGCGAAACTGTAGTTGGACCCAGCTGCACGGTGATATTGTGTTCAACAGCCGGGTTGGCTGGAAAGACAAGGAGTTCGGTCTTGGCAGGGTTGAGTTGAAGGTGGTGTGCCTTCATCCAGGCTGTGATGTCTGCCAGACAGGCAGCGATTCGAGCGGTCACTGTGGTGACGTTGGGCTAGAAAGACAAGTAGATTTGCGTGTCATCAGCGTAGCAGTGGTAAGAGAAACCATGTGACTGGATGATGGGTCCCAGTGATGATGTGTATATGGAGAAGAGAAGTGGCCCAAGCACTGATCCCTGAGGTACCCCAGTAAGTAACTGGTGTGGCTTGGATACTTCCCCTCTCCATGCTACCTCAAAGGACCTTTCTGAGAGATAAGAGTTGAACCAGTCAAGCACAGTTCCAGTGATACCCAGTTTAGAGAGGGTGGAGAGAAGGATCTGATGGTTGACTGTATCAAAGGCAGCAGAAAGTTCCAGCAGAATCAGAACGGATGATCTGGATTCAGCTTTCGCCTGTCTCAGCGACTCAATGACTCAGTGGAGTGTCCATTTTTGAAGCCTGACTGATTGTCATCCAGCAGCTTGTTCTGTGAGAGATCGGCGGAGATCTGATTGAAAACTGCCCTTTCAAGTGTTTTTGCCGTGAATGGGATGAGAGAGACTGGTCTGTAGTGTTCTATCTGTGTGGGGTTAAGTGCAGGTTTTTTCAGCAGTGGGGTTACTTGAGCCTGCTTAAATGTAGTGGGAAAAGTGCCTGCAAGAAGGGATGTGTTAATTATGTGTGTAAGTGCCGGTAGGATGGACGGAGAGATGGCCTGGAGAAGGTGTGATGGAATGGGGTCAAGGGAACAGGTTGTGGGGTGGTTGGAGAGGAGGAGTTTAGAGACCTCAGTGTCAGTTAAAGGAGAGAACATAGGGAAAGAAGGGTTGCATAGAGGAGCCAGGTGTTTGACAGGGTGTGGTGCTGTGAATGTATTGCTGATGGCTGTAACCTTATCAGTAAAAAATGTATCTGCTGTCAGTGATGTGTCAGGTGTTGGAGGGGGAGGGCAGTGTGTTAAATGTTCTAAACAAGCTACGAGTGTCTGTGGTGCTGTTGATCTTGGTCTGGTAATATGAAGTTTTTGCAGTTTAAAAAAAAAAACTTCTTGAAAAAAAAACTTTTTGAAAAAGTTGCAAGCAGAAGCTGATATTTACCTAGATCAGCTGGATCTTTAGATTTCCGCCATCTCCTCTCAGCTGCACTGAGATCAGTCCGATGTTCACGAAGGACGTCAGACAGCCAGGGGCTGGGTGGTGTAGTCCCTGCTGGTCTAGAGGAGAGAGGACAGATGTTGTCTAGACAGGTTGTTAAAGTAGAGCTAAGTTTGTCTGTTTCAGTGTTTACATCAAGCATGGAAAATACATTTATTGTGGGAAGAGAGGCAGAGACATCAGTGGAAAGGCGAGAGGGTGAGAGGGAACGGAGGTTACGGCGAAAGGAAATCAAAGGTGGGGTCGGTTTTACAATGGATGGGAGAATCATGTTGAATTGAACAAAGTAGTGATCAGAGACATGTAAAGGTGTAACAAGAATATTAGAGGTTCTTCTGTAGAAGATTCTATTATGTTTGATAAATAATTTTATGACATTTATTCATGTAGGTTATAGTGGCTATTGCAGAGCACTGCTTAATCCAGATGTTGGATGGGAGAATCATGTTGAATTGAACAAAGTATTGATCAGAGACATGTAAAGGTGTAACAAGAATATTAGCGGTTCTTCTGTAGAAGATTCTATTATGTTTGATAAATAATTTTATGACATTTATTCATGTAGGTTATAGTGGCTATTGCAGAGCACTGCTTAATCCAGATGTTATAAACCTAGAATAAAATGTATGGGCAACAGTGGGTACTAGACCCCAAAGCCGCCGCCATTTGCGCCATTTAAAATTTCAGCCGCCGCCAGCCAATAATTTCGTAAGCCAAATTGAGCCGCCATCTGATAAAGTTTGGCTGAGCTGGCTAGAATTATTTGCATCAAATAATAATTCTATTACATAGACATACACACACGAAATATATAAACAATACACGAGATCTATTTTCCCACTGGATTCATAACAGCACTGTCTTGTGCTCGTTGCTACGATACACAGACTCACAGTGAATTGACGACCAATTAAAATTGCTAGTTTTCCGTACAGAAGAAGCGATGCATTTTTTTCTCGCACTGAGGTGAAATGGCGGAAAGAAGCAAGCAACGTAATGTTGATCTCACTTCTCACATACTTTCCTAATTCCTACTTACATTTTTTTTTAAATTAGGCCTACCCAGACTTTTGTTAAATCTTCAGGGCACGGTTGCACAAACACCTGAATCAAAGATTGATGTTATGAACCAAATATTCTGGAACGGAGAGCTTTATAGCACTGAACGTGATATTACTGCAGTAACAAACCACTATTTCCACATTGCTAATTCACGACGCATGCTTCAGTGTACATTGACGTGAAATGTCTTTGTCCAAAATAATACTGATAACAGTGTGTGTTTATATTAAGGCGAGACACGGCAGGCAAAAACATCAGGTTTTTTTTAACTGGTCAATTTTGAGATTTTTGGATATTTGTCTTCAATAACATGTCTTCTTTCAGACTTGTGGTGAAAAAAAGTCCGAAATACACATTTAGGTCTTTATTTTACTACTCTTCATCTGTTTGCGTCTGTAGATTTCTCATAAATTCAACAAAAGTTTGCGTTCTTAATCAATATACTTCTCCGCGATCTCTGCCGTCACGCAGGTAGTGTGCTGGTGGAATGCATATTTAGTTCCACTGGCCTACTGCTCAATGGCAAACGATCATCACTTGCTCCTTCAAGGTGTAATATGATAAGCTTCATCCATGATAATGCCAAGTTATTGTATACAACTTAGCCTACATACATTTAGCCTAAACACAACACATTGTAGGCTATTTGAAAATGTTTAGTAGCATACAGACTACAAAATAAATATGTACATACGTTGTGAAAGTAAAATCTGGTGTTTTCTTTATTACATTGTATTGCATTTTGTAGAAATATAGTGTAAGCCATGCATTGCTTGGAAATATTGAGATCTAGTAAATCAGTATAACATAGACATCTGTAGACATGAAGTGGCAGCTTCAGCCATTTGCAACTATGAAAAGTTTGGCGGCTGCAGCAGCCATTTAGGTTTTGGCTGAGCCGGCTAGCTAGCCAATAACTTCATCAGCCAGCCATTATTCTCAAAACAAATGGCTTCGGGCTCTAGTGGGTACCCTTGGCGGATACCCCTGCTAAGATAGATAATGAAGATAAAAGAAAGACAGTGAGACCATAGACCAAAGAAAATTCTATTTAATTCTATCAAACGCTTTCTCTGCATCCAAGGAAAAGGCCACAGAGGAAACAGTATAGGAGTCTTCTTTGTGAATAAAAGGTTATCTGCTGCAAATCTCTCTTTAAGAAAACCTGACTGATCATAATTGATCACTAGACCCATATGCTGATCCAATCTTAAAGTCAAGACTTTTGCAAACAACTTTGAGTCTGTGGATAATATTCTTATTGGCCTGTAACTGGAACACTCTAAGGCATCTTTCCCTTTATTGAGTAACACACTAGCACACTAACAATAACAACAACAAGAAAAACATTGGCAGTAAGCAAAGCGCTAGAATAAACTTCTACCTGCCAAGAAAATAAATACATTTGGATACGTGGCAAACTTTGCAGACTTGACTCACATGTCAAACCTTACCCAGTGTCCTCTCCAGGCAACGAAGAGTCAACTTTTACCACAGATTCATGTTGGGATCATCGTTGGTTTCTTCTTATTCATCCAGAATGGAATCCTGTAACATCGCTGACTCATCATCCTTTGAAGTTGGCCTTCAAGATGGGAACTGATTGATTACGAACTCTTAAAATTTGGCTGGTGTCCCGATAAGTGATGTCATGCTTTGGTGAATAAGCTTCACCACCGTGGGTTAGAGCATAAGGAGGATATTGCCATTTGTATCAGCTCCTTCCTTGCTAAGGCCACCACTGTCCTTTTAGCCACCGTAAAAATGCCATAGTCTGGAAAGAAAAGCAACAAGGCACCATTATTACAAATTTGACCAACAGCTCTGGCTCCGTTGAGGATCGCATTCCGATCTTAATAGCAGAGCAGCTTGAAGATGAATGTGTGAGGGCTGGGTTGGAAGCATTTGTCGGTGTTGATACAATGCATTCTTTCAACCTCCAGTTACTTGCCACCAAGGGAAGGGATCCATTTGGGAAGGTGGTTCTGTATATATCGCACTGGGTCATCACCTTCACCACTCTCTTTGCACCCCATTAGACGAATGTTAGTTTGACAGCCTTTACTTTCGATCCTTGGCTTTTTTTCCCAGAAGGGAGTCCACTGCTAGTTTAAGTTCAACAGTGTCTTTCTTGGCAATGAAAATAGTCGAAAGTCTTACAACAACCCAAGTTTGTCCACAACCTGCACAAATTCTTCCTTAAACATTTCTATGACGAAGCTAAGATGCATCCTTAGCTCATCAGCCACGATAGTGCATAGTTCCTCTTCAGAGCCGTGGCTTGGCTTGTTAACTGGCTTCTTCTCCGGGGAAGCCAGTATCAGTTGCTGTGTAGACATTTATTTATTAATTTTACAATCAACTAAACTGCAAAAAAAGAAAACATCTTGATAAACAGCTAGTTTAAAGTTGCCGAGTCAGGGAGCCAGGTACCGTCGCTAGGAAACGGTGGGCGGGCCTGTGGCGATGTCCGATGCGTAGGGCCTGTCAAATGGGAATGTCGAATGTGGAGCGTTCCTGCCCCCGTCGGTAGTGATCATGATCTGAGGCCTCTCACGATTGCAATCTCCCCATCAGTAACGATCTCAGTGTGGACCGCACCAGTTTCATTAAACTCCATATCAATGCCATTTCATCAGCATTGAACAAAAAAAATATCTAAATTGGGGTTACAGATCCTGAGACAAAATAATGTTTGTAATAGGACACAACCTTCAGGGACCAATAAATTAACAAGACCTTCGTCTGACATATTGCTGAACTAATCTTATTTTCATTTCACAATTTGTTGCCCTTAATTGTATTATATTATTTACCTTTTCATGTTTCTTGTAGGCCTGATGGAAGTGAAGGTGGAAAGTCAAGAACTGAATGAATTGGAGGAGAAACATTGGTATCAGGAACCTCAAACATCCATAACATTTTGTTGCTCACAGACTGAAAATAATTCCTCACAACAAACAACTCGAAGGACAGGAGCCACAAATTCTCTCACATGTCCTCAGTGTGGAAAGAGTTTTGGACAAAAAGGACACCTTACCAGTCATGTGAGAATTCACACTGGAGAGAAACCTTTCACATGTCCTCAGTGTGAAAAGAGTTTCTCACAGAAAGAAAACCTTAAAAGGCACATAAGAGTTCACACCAGAGAGAATCCTTTCACATGTCCTCAGTGTGAAAAGAGTTTCTCACAGAAAGAAAACCTTAAAAGGCACATAAGAGTTCACTCTGAAGAGAATACTTTCACATGTCCTCAGTGTGGAAAGAGTTTCAGACAAATAAAAAGCCTTAATGCCCACATGAGTGTTCACACTGGAGAGAGGCCTTTCACATGCCATCACTGTGGAGAGACATTCAAATATTTAAATAATCTTCAATGTCATCTTTCCTTTCTGCACACTGGAGAAAAGTCATTTAACTGTGATCAGTGCGCTGAAAGTTTTATCTTGGAATCAGACTTGAGCATTCATAAGGACCCCCATTTGTGCTCTTATTGTGGAGAGAATTTTTCATGCACATACCGTTTTAACGTGCACCAGAAAATTCATACTAGTGGGAAAACTCATGTGTGCCTTGAGTGTGGTGATTCCTTTGCAGGAGCCGGCAACTTGAAGTTGCACCAGAGAGTCCATATTAAAGAAAAATTTAACAACTGTTCATAATATTTTATAGAGTTACACTCAGTCAGGAGTATTCTCTCCAGCCTTCAGTAGAGTTTCACCACATCAAGTACCCAATCAACTCAACTACCCAATCAAATCAACTACCAAGCATGGTAGAAAAATGTCATAGTAATCTGTTTTTCAGGTTCATTTTCAGGTCCAATGCTTTAAACTGTGTGAATTTCAGGTAAACCCAAAGATAAATAAAGTTTTTAAGTTTTTAAGAATGCATATTTTTTATGATGGGTAGTAGTAGTAACTATGGTAGCTCAAAGAGGCCTTGCGTTATTTGTATTTTTCTGTCTCGTGATCTCGACATAACTGAGGTTGTTTTCTCGTGATCATGACTTAATTTTTTTTCGAGATCTCGACGTCTCTCTGTCATTGACAACATCCAGATTAGTGTCAGACACCTTAGAAGAAGACTATCACGTCTACAACTTTGTCGTAGAAAATACAGTGACCCTGAGTGTAACCCTGAACTTTTGGTCAATTTCATTGCCAGCCAACTTGAGGGACCGGGACATCTGCATGACTGCGGTGAAGCCAGCCGCGATTTAGATCCAAGTGCGCGCATATTGCAGTTATAAATGTACTTTGCGGAAAGCACAGAAAGACGAGCTCCTTGACTCCTGTTGAGTGCAGAAGAAAGCGAGTCTTACTCTATTGATGAAAAAGCGTTTATTAAGTGTTTGTGACGTGCTGCCTGGTGTTTATTAATATGTTTGATTTAGCCTATGTGAAAGGTGACTGGTTAGAATACTCTTGGATAGGGCAGGTGAATATTTTATAACCAAAGTGTAATGAATTAACATAACTTTACATTTACATATAATAAATTGTACTTTTCTGCCAATGATCTCTCATTGTCCTTTATACCTTGTAATAAACTTTTAATTGTAAATCCTGTAGGTCAATTAAAAACTGTATAGAAAATTAAAGGCAAAAACAACTTTTTGTTATGTCGAGATCAAGAGAAAACGAGACAGAAAAATAATAATAACGTAAGGCCTCTTTGAGCTTCCGTAAGTAACAGAAATATACATATAGAAATGTCTATTATTGTAATGTCTCCTTTCATTTGAACTTTTGTTACATTTTGTTCACTTTTAAAAGGTGCTGATGCATTGAGAATTTGAGAATGGAACAAACTTTCTTGAATTGAAATCAAGATTATAGAGGCTTAACCAATTACTATGTGGATGACATTTTTTTCAAGGAAATACATTTTGGTTATTCCAGTATTCCAATTACATTTATGCTTTGTAAAAACAAGTTTTACTTGGGCATGTATTTTATTATATCTAAGATTGTATCACAGAAAACCTGGAATTATCAGGGAATTTCAAAATTTTGATTTCCATGACTAGTCTGGAACAGTCATGGAAGTGCAATAAATTGTTAAAAGTCATGAAAATGTTCATAATGAATGTAAAATGCTGTGCACAGGCGCTATGAGGGTGCATCATTCTTACTGGGTTCAGATGCTTCAAAGTGAAATTCAAGGACTTTCACGCTATTTTTAAGCACATTTCTATTTGTTTTTTCAAGGACTATGCCAAAGTTTTTATTTGTTCACTTTAGATAAAATAAAAATGATTCATTCAATTTATTTATTTTAATAAAACACCACTTATTACAAAATATCTCAATCTGCATCTTTAACTACACATTCTCCCAAAAAATTTACTTTCCAACTTCCAAAATATTGAAATTTTCAGTTCAGTTTTTGCCCATATAAAAGCTGAATGTGAACAATGTTTAACATCTTGACATAATTATTATTCATAAACGTTAACTTGATTGTTGTTTTATCTTTAATTATTAATTTTGTTTCACAAACGATGCAGGGGTTATAACACCATTTTTGTGTGTGTTTGAAAAATGTAATTAATTTTTCACCCAAAAATTTTATTTCTCCCATCATTTACTCACCCTCATACATCCCAGATGGGTATGATCTTTCTTCTGCAGAACACAAACAAAGATGTTTAGAAGAATTATCTCCGCTCCGTAATCATCATTTTTAATTGTATAGCGCTTTTCACAACATAATTTCAAAGCAGCTTTACAGGTATCATGCATTAACAAAAACAAAAGAAAATAACTGTAATGTACATACAGTCTTTGAGTAATCATTGTGTAGTTTGATTAAATATGATTGTAAACCGTGTATAAAATATTAATCATTAAATAATATTGTATTTAGGACCACTGTGAGCAAGCTGAAGGCATTTTGTTTGCAGCTGCTAGGTGAAGGTAGGTCCATACTATGCATGTAAATCGTGATCAGACCTTTGTAGCTCTTTTGGGATTTCTTCCCATGAACTTTCTGAACGTTTCTCAGAAATAGTAGTGATAACAGACTGTGCTCTGTCCTGCTGTTGAAAGTTCAAGGTCGGGTGACTGATGGTGATCTGACATGGTCACTTTAAAAAGATCCTCAAACAATGTCAGTTGCAAGACAAACTGTGTATCAATGAGTCCATTCAGAGAACTTGCCTCAAGTTTCCTGCAATGGTTTTCCTGGCTGATTACATGAAATAGTGTTGTACATATGGCTGGGAGCACTTTCTTTACGGCCCACAATTCAGAATACTGACATGCCCAGTGTCTGGAGTTAGTTTTTGTTTTGTTTTTTTAATAAAAATGTTGTGAATGACCGATCCAGAAAATAAGTTATACAGCCTTTGCACTGTTTCAAAAAACTCTTCTGCCGGTCTGACTCTGCTCACACAATCCACTAAAACTAGATTCAGCCTTTGTGCGTGACTGTGTATGTACATTATAACATCACGGCTGTGCCATCATAGCATTGCCTGACGCAGGAGCCTATATCAATGACACACTGGCTAAGTGTCATTTGAATCTTTCTCAGTATTGAGTCTGCATCCTGGCCTACTGGAGTGAAGTCTAGGAATTTTTCAATCACTGCTTCGTTGCGCAAATAGCGGACAACCATGGACAACTGCTCTTTCTTGCGCATGTCTTTACATTCGTCATACATTTTTGGTATATTTGGATGACATAATTGTTTACTCACCTGATTTATACTCACTGGCAGTATTTGGAAAGCATTTTACAGTGATTGCATTTAGATGGTCTGAAGCTGAGAGTTGACAAGTGCCAGTTGTTCCAAAGGGAAGTTAAGTTCTTGGTACACATTGTTAGTGCTGCTGGAGTAATGACAGACCCTGCTAAAGTCTCTGCAGTGCAAGAATG
Source organism: Xyrauchen texanus (assembly GCF_025860055.1). Taxonomy (NCBI): domain Eukaryota; kingdom Metazoa; phylum Chordata; class Actinopteri; order Cypriniformes; family Catostomidae; genus Xyrauchen; species Xyrauchen texanus. Next base: position 46,526,090 of record NC_068281.1, on the reverse strand, counting down.
GCCCATTCCCACTTCAACTAAGGAGGTACGTGCCTTTTTGGACTTAGCAAGATATTATCGTGGCTTTATTGCAGGATTTGTTGAAATAGCCTGCTCCATAAACGTCCTCTTAACTGGTGCAGACAAACGTACTGGTTTCCGTCCTGTCCTTTGGTCCACAGAATGTCAGACTGCCTTTGAAAGGCTAAAGACAGAAGCCCCTGTCCTAGCAAATATTGATTTCTCCCAACCCATTGGATTGAAAACAGATGCTAGCCATTGCAGTCTGTGAGCAGTTTTGGCACAGAACCAAGATGGGCATGAGGGAGTAGTGGGTTATGCAAGCAGAAGTCTGCATCCTACTGAAATAAATGATGTCAATTACAACTCCTTTAAGTTGCAGCTGCTAGCATTGAAGTGGGCCATACGGAAAAAGGATTGCATGATAGGTACTAAAGTTGTGGTATATACTGACAATAACCCTGTAGCCCATTTGCAGACTGCTTGTTTGGGAGCCACAGAGCAGCGGTCGGTCACTCAGCAGGTATCTTTTGACTATGAGGTCAAGTATCTGTCTAGGAAAGAGAATATGAATGCAGATGCCCTCTCTAGAGTACATGTGGACTCCTCAACTAAAGTGAGTACAGCTATACTGCCCTACAAAGGCAAAACGCCGTAACATCATGTTTGGTCAAAAATGAGTTAATGTCATTTTTGGGGTATTCAAGACCTCCTTTATCATGTGAATAAATATCGTGAGTCAATTTGATTGTTTTAACGAGAAATTAAAGGGCTATGACAACCGTAACATCCAAAACCATACGAGAAACCACAGCAGAACGCTGTAACAGTTGTTACGGCTCTTAGCCTTTGTTCCGGCACACTTAAGTTGAGTTAAGGTGTTCTGACTTTGTTTCGCCTGGCATCAAGAGAGATGTTACGGTGCCGCTGTGATGTTACTGTACTCTGGCTTTGTCATACTGTCAAAGATTACCGCTCTTTTATTGTCACCAAACCGCGTAACATACACACGACACATCTTTGAAATAAAGTGTAGACTGCCGACTGCTTGTTTGTATTATTACTCTGTGATAGTGATGTGATAGGGCGATGGTTCAGATCTGTCAATGTCAGTGACAGCCCGGAGCTTGCTAAATTTAATCTGTGTCACGTAAATTAGCGCTAACGTTGACGCTGACACTCGCCTCACATCAGATGCTGAAAACCAAATATTAAATACAGAGGCATCCTACCTTTCCATGCAATCCGATATAATCCATAGAATATATAATCCATAGCAATGCACGTCATCTGCTGTATCCACAACAATCCGAACGTGTTTGAGCCATATTTCTTTCTTGCAGGTGTTCACATCAGCTTTTATAGCTGGTTATCGCTAACGTCCGTACAAAGTAGGCTAACCTAAATAGTAAAAGTAATTCCAACTTTTTTTCGGTATACTCTGTCTATATTATCTCAGAATTAAAAAGTAGTAATCCAAGTCGAGTTCGTTGACTGAGCATCTTGAGCAGTTTGGTGGCCCTTAACCCTTTAACTGTCACCCCTCCCCCTTTTTTCGCATAGACATGAAAATCACTATCCAAACTTAAATGGTTGTATTTCAAGAATGCTTTGTCATATATACCTATGGACAAGTTGTGTTCCAAATTTTAGGTTGATATCTCAAAAAATTAGCTTTCAGTAAGATTTTATTTGGGCGCAGTAAAAAACTTGGAATGAGTCTCTAATCTCTAATGTATTGGTCCAATGTTTAATTAATTATTACTCTATATCTTGCATTTGAATACATATACCTTTGTATTCAATTGTAATTAAATTATCTTTATTGTGAAAATATTTATTGTATTTATTCATACTGTACATACTGTACAAAGTAACTTATCTGTTATACTGTTTAACTGTGTTAGTGTTGCCGCACTATCCTGATCATTATAGCACTAAATAGGAACAACCAAAGGTCTTCTATATAATTTAAAACAAATACCATGATGACTAGACCTTGGTTAGGTGTTCTTATAATGGATGTAAGTATGGTGAACAGCAAGTAAATATTGATTATATGTCAGTTACGGCCTTTTGCCTTTGCATGACTCCTGATTTTTGGCACATGATACAAAGGCAGAGTACAGTAACTGCCAAACAAGGGTCAAAGGTCAATTTTGAGCTCAAGATTTTTTGCATACAAACATTTCTTCAGTATAGCAACTAGTTGTGAAATTTTGGGAGTCCTACCTATAATACTTTTGTCTGGACAAAACAGAAACTTTAAAGTCATTTTTCTCAGTTTCACACTCTAGTGAGTTAAGGTCTTTTGCTTTTGCAGGGCAGTATAGCTGGACTGTAAGGAATTAACAGTCTGAATGGGCTAGTGGTGACTGCCGTGAGAAGCAGCAGCAAGATGCAGACCTACAGACTGTTGCCAGCTATGTGGAAAGTCAGAAGTTTCCAGGTTCTTAAAGGCGGGATGCATCCCTTGGATTTCAACGCCTTCTGCAACAGCGAGCCAAGTTGGTGTTGCAATATGGCATCCTCTGTCACCAGGTAATTGAACCTAACACACATGAGATGTGTTTTACCTACCCTACAGTGTAAGGAAGTGTGCAAATGGCACCTCGTAGCTGTAGGTCACTTAGGTGTCGAAAGAACATTTGGCTGCCTACGCAGGCATTTCTTCTGGCCAGATATTGAGGAACAGGTACAACAATTCCACAAACGCCCTAACTGCAGTTTACAGAAAGATAGGGTTGTTGCCAGGGACTCTTTGAAGCCTGTCATGGTTTCCTTCCCTCTGGAAGTGATTGCATTAGATTTCTTGACTCTTGGGGGACCCCTTGATACATATCAGAACGTCCTTGTCATGACTGACATGTTTACCCATTATGCCTGGGCTGTCCCTACCAGAGATCAGACCACCAGAACGACAACTGGAGTGTTGTTGCACCATATCATACAAACATTTGGGTGTCCGGCACGGTTTCATTCAGATCAAGGGCCTAAATTTGAGTCAAACTTGATAACTGTGTAACTTATATAATGTCTCCAGAAGCAGAACCACTCCATATCATCCTGAGGACATTGGAATGTGTGAGCGGCTAAACCAGACTCTTATTAGTATGCTGTGTACCTTTGAGGAGGAGAAGCGGAATCATTGGCCAGACAGTGCCACAGGATATGCACCCTCTTATCTGATGTTTGGCCATCATGCAGGGCTCACAGTTGATGTTGTGTTGCAGGTCAAGAATCAAAAAGCAAGGTATGATCTGGACAGTTGGGTGGGGGACCATCATCAGCAGTTAGATAGATCAATGGCTCGGACAGCCGATGGCTATAAGAAACTGTATGACAAAATAACTAAATTTTTCCCTCTGACCCCCAGGGAGAGAGTATGGAGGAAGAATAGGCAGGGTTATAGGCAAGACAAGCTTAGGGCGCAGTGGGATCCAGAACCCTATGTAGTCATAGCACAGATGGACAAAGAGGGACTGATTCGGAAGGTGAGATCAGAACACACAGGGAAGGAAAAAACTTGCAGAGAAATGCTCTTAAACCTTGTTTTAACTCTATCCCTGGTTTATCCGCAGTATGTCTTGAACCCCATGGCAGTCCATTGGATGTCCCACAGCCTGTATTTTATATACCATCGGACCAGCCAGTCCCAATTACAAAGGCTGTTGAAGATTTTGTGCCTCGTAGATGCTCAGAATGTGTAAATTTAGGACTACCTCCTGTTAGGTACAGGGATGAGTTTTAGGGAATTTGTTTGTATTACTTGAACCAATAAAGGTCTGTAATCTCTTTTCGAGTTGAAAGGGACTACCAAAGTTGAGGAGTAGGGGAATGTCATATGGGAGAAATCCAATTTATTGTATGTAGTTTTTTTTTTGTATATTGTGTATGGTGATTTGCTGTAGTGTGTTTTACATTTTAAGTAGGACTCAATTGATCTGATAATTGAATGTCAATAATTGTCACCTCTCCCCCAATAGCAGCAGACTTCTAAAAACCACCTCCCCTGGAGCATATTAGGGCCAGTGCCAGCAATTTGCTCTTAGCCCTTAAATAAGGCCTGCAGGATTACACACTCATGTCTTCCAATTGCTAGGTTGAGCACTGATGTGGTTTCAAACACTGCCTTGCATCCAATGCTGTTGCTGTCCTTTCTCTTCTCCTTTCTGATTGATGCGGTTGCTTCCTCCCTGCTGTGGTGATTATCAACTGGTTCACTTGGATGTACTCTTCTGATCTACTCTACATAAAATCTTTGAGTCAGATTTGCCTGCTCCTGGTTTATGGGTGAGTGCTGTGAGAACATAAATGGGGAAAGGAGTTTGATTGGAGGCCTAAGATTTCTTCTGTATCTGCTGTGGAACTGGATACTGTTTGTCTTCTCTATTTGCTTCTGCTCTAGGACTACCAGCTGAACTGTGTGACACATGTCATTGCATGACCTAAGACAGACTGGGTTGTTGGTATGTGCAATCTGGACTAAGGAGAGGACTGTTGCACAAGACATTGTCCTTGGACTTTATGAAAGGCTTCCTGTTAATGAATAGTTGTTTTTAGTTTGTTTTTAATCTTTGAATGAACTCTTTGTTGTAATAAATACTGTTGTGGAAGTGTTGTGTGTTGTGCTACTCCCACCATTTTTAAAGAACCTATTATTTTTTTTCCAGTACTGTGAGTTCCAGCTCTCCAATTGGGTGGCTTAGTTGGCTACACTAGTTGTGGGTGCGAATTGCCAAACTGCCCCTCTTAATTGCATATTTCATTAATAATTACTTATTAATGAAAGATGTTCACCCATTTTTGTTTACCCAAAGATGAAAATTCTCATCATTTACTCACCCTCATGCCATCCCAGATCAGTATGCCTTTCTTTCTTCAGCAGAACACAAATTATGATATTTAGAAGAATATTTCAGCTCTATAGGTCCATACAATGCAAATGAATGGGTGCCAAAATTTGGACACTCCAAAAAGCACATAAAAGTAATCCATATGACTCTGGTAGTTAAATCCACCTCTTCAGAAGAGATATGATAGGTGTGGGTGAGATAACATTAAAAATTACGTTTCTCCCTGCCCAGTTGGGGGTGGTGTGTATCAAGAATGTGAAAGTGAACTGTTTCTCACACATACCTATCATTTAACTTCTGAAGACATTGATTTAACCACTGAAGTCTTATGAATTACTTTTATGCTGACATGTGATTTTATTTTTTAGCTTTTTTGGCACCCATTCACTTGCATTGTATGGACTGAAACAGCTGATAACTTCTAAAGTCTTTTATTTGTGTTCCGCAGAAGAAATTCAAACACATCTGGTTTGGCATAAATAAATGATAAGTAAATGATGAGAGAATTTAAATTTTTGGTGAACTATTCCTTTATCAATTTATATTTTAATAAACTGTAACTTTTTAATGCAACTGAATATGGAATATATACAATTATAATGTACTTTACTGTATGACATTTAGGGAAAAGTAATTCTGCTTTATTATTGGTTAATTGATACCTTGAACAAAGTTTTGTTCTTACACAGTTTGACTGTGACCTAACAATAAATTAAGAATATTGAACTTAAGTGTAGCCTATATTATCACAATGTATATATATATATATATATACATACATACACACACACACACAAACACACACACTGGCAGCCAAAAGTTTGGAATAAATTGGTACTTTAATTCACCAAAGTGGCATTCAACTGATCACAAAGGGTAGTCAGGACATTAATGTAAAAAACAGCACAATCACTATCAAATCTAGATTTCAGGCCCCATTTCTAGCAGCCATCACTCCAACACCTTATTCTTAAGTAATCATGCTAATTTGGTTCTAGAAAATCACTTATATCAAACACTGCTGAAAGCTATTTCGTTCATTATATGAAGCTTAACATTGTCTTTGTGTTTGTTTTTGAGTTGCGAAAGTATGCAATAGACTGGCATGTCTTAAGGTGAATATTAGGTAAAAAATGGCAAAAACAAATCGGCTTACTCTAGAATCTCATCAGTCAATAAATTTTTTTTGCCGGGGGGGTTCTCTCCTTTTTCACCCAATTTGGAATTTCCAATGTGCTCTAAATCCTCGTGGTTTTGTAGTGACATGCCTCAATCTGGGTGGCGGAGGACAAATCTCAGCGGCCTCCAAGTCTGAGACTGTCAACGCGTGCATCTTATCACGTTGTTTGTTGAGCGCATCACTGTGGAAATATAGCACATGTGGAGGCTTCACGCCATCAACCATGGCATCCACGCACAACTCACCATGCACCACACCAAGAGCGAACCACATTATAGTGATCATATGGAGGTTACCCCATGTGACTCTAACATCCTTAGCAACCAGGTCAATATGGTTGCTTAGGAGACCCAGCTGGATTCACTCAGTATGTCTTGGGATTCAAACTAGCGAACTCCATGGTGTGGAGGCCAGCATCTTTACCACTGAAAATTTTTTACAAAGGTGTACACTACAGTCTTCAAAGAAACTGCCACTCTCTGGATGTTTTTGTTTTTAGCACCATTCCGAGTAAACTCTAGAGACTGTTGTGTGTGAAATCCCAGGAGATCGGCAGTTACAGAAATACTCATCTATGCGATAATCTAATCAGCCAATCGTGTGGCAGCAGTGCAGTGCATTAAGGAATCCATGTTAATTTATTTTTTTCTTAAATTCAGTTTTCTGCTTTAATTATTCTGTAACCCATGTTTTATGTTTTAATTAAATTCTATAATCAAAACTTACATTGATCTATTTATATTGTAATATTTTCAATTTCAGGTATAGAGTTGAACAGAACATTTATTTTTGCTGAAATATTTGGGGGTTTTTTTGTGAACCTTTGTGTATTTGTAAACCTATGTGTATTTGATGGTTTTTAATCCCCAATCCAAAATTAAATGATTTTCAAGTAAAGTGCTAAATCAAGATTATCACCTTAATGTTGCAAAGTTTTTCTCTCTAAAACTATAATTTATTTGAGATGCGAGATTATGTCTAACATCATTGGATGTGATTGTATTACAGTTTAGCTGCTAATATCAATTATAGTTGTAATAGCTAGACAGACTTACTTCTCAGACATTATAAACAACAACATAAACAACATCTGCCCTCTTTTTGCTACTGTAGAAAGACTAATAACTCCCCCAACACAGGTTCCATGTGAAATGCAGTTTGCATCTTTTTTAGGAAGAAAATAATGACCTTAGAATGCCTATTAGCTCGTCCTCGTGTTGTGCTGGGGTTAGAAAGCACTCACCACAACAACTGAATAAATTAGCCTCTATTTCTGTTTTTGAGGCAACTGATGGCAAAACCCTGGAAGAAACTGAACTGCATCTTAAAACGTCGACCCGCATCATTTTCCAAAAATGTGTTTAACTGTCTAGACACTGATGTCTTAGAATTAGTAAATGCCTATCACCTTTCAGACACTTTACCCAAGTCCCTTAAACTGCAGTTATTAAGTCTCCTCACATTAATTCTCTATCCCTCATTGATAGGCCTAGGGGAGGCATCTTTGTATCCTCAGGTGTGAAACACATCAATATTCAAGATAGTTCACACCTCCTCGCATATTATTACCTATCAACACTAAAAGTGTCTTACAAAAGTTAAATTACTAAATTGTTTTGTATGAATGAGTGATCAGGATGATTTTCACGTAGTTTTCTAGCAAAAAATCTAGGCTACAAGATCCAGTTCTCAAAAGTCTTGTGGACAAATGTTTAGTATGTGTAAGGTATGGCGGAGGATCAGTGGCCTTAACAGATTCACGAACAAACAAGAACTTACTGTTAAAAACTCCCCTAATTACTGGAATAGCGCCAACCAGTCTCCACAAGCACAATAAATGTATTGACAAAGAGACAATGAACTATTGACAGAGAACCGCATGTGACATCCGCATGCTCACCACGTGCTTATCGTGTGGAAAGGAAGGGGGGACTTTTGAACGTAAAAATGTGTGTCTTTCTTATAAAGCCTAAAAGGGCTTAGTTTTAGTGAAATATGTTGTAATCCCTGTGTGCTATGTATTTTGGTGTAGATCAAAATTAGTAGAATTGTTTAGTAGTGTAGGAGAACTCATTATATTTAATAAGAGGCTTTATATTTAATAAGCCTGAGTGTAAGAATGTTAAACCCACTTTTAAAGGTACCAAATATACCTTTCTTGGTATCAAATTAAACCTTACGATTTGTCCGAGCTGAATTCGAATATAAGATCTCTGTAGAATGATATTACGCGATGTTTTACTATCTTTTGAGTCATTCAGCCCAAAATCTCTTACTGTCATAAACATGCAAATGAGCTTTGACAAAGGAACTCTCTCATGCCCAGAGTAAGGGAGACTTTTACGACCTCCAAAGGAATGTTCAGAGAAGTGCTGACCCTCACTTCATTCTCTTACTGAGAAAGAGAAATGAACCCTGTTAATCCTATATATATATTCTATATATCCATGTGATAAATATTGACATGTATCTAATGTGCCATCTCACATTTTCCCTTAAATGTGCTTGATCTATGTTTTCTTGCAAACTAATGGGTTAATGTTTCAGACTTTGCATACTATGGTTAACCAAAATCATATGTGTGGCATATTTGGTCTCTATAACTTGGTATTCTGAAGATTGAAATGACTGTGTACATGATATGTCGATAACAACAACATATTAGTATTACAAGTATGTTTCCTATTTTCTTTCTTGCACATGCAATGGGCAATTTTACAACAAAGAGCAATAAACCAAATTCCCGCCTAGAACTCAAACCCTTCTTATTGGTCGAGCCAATGAGAGGTGGGACCTGTTTCCTGAGGGTATAAAATTGCTGCGCCCACTTCCTCTCTCTCTCTCTCTCTTAGCTCGCTCTTAGCCCTGTCGCTTATCTCTTGCTTTCTGGTTCTCTGAGCCTTGTGCTCTCTCACTCTCTCGCTGAATGATGCCAAACTAGAAGGCCCCAAGGACTCCCAAGCGTGTGCCAGGCTACGGCCTTGACTGCCCATTCACCAAGATCCTCTGACTCTCTCTGGTCCTCTGAGCCTTGTGCTCTCTCACTCTCTCGCTGAATGATGCCAAACTAGAAGGCCCCAAGGACTCCCAAGCGTGCGCCAGGCTACGTACGGCCTTGTCTTTCCATTCACCAAAGATATCAAGACAACATCATCAAAGATCAACTGGAGCCTCAACAAATTGCATCAGGACAGTTTAATTCAAATGGGACATGCAAGTATCAAACTTAGTCTCATTATTTGATACATTAAGTATCCTTAACCCCTTTCTAAAAAGGGCGTGTCAGAACTAATATGATGGTTTGCTCAGGCTGTTGATCTGCTGAACTTCAAACAATGCTATAACTTCTTGCCTTCCTGTATTCTGCTTCAGCCCTCTTTCCCTTGGTAAACTGTATGAATGTATGTATATGTATGTTAGAGTAGTTTAAATGTTTAGTCTAGTTAATAAAGTCTTGTTCACGTCACATGTAAAGTTGTCTGTGTCTCAAGCTCATATCTAAAGTCACTAATCATAGATTTTGACTACTTGCTCTTAATACTTAGTAAGAAAGACATTTCCCATGCCCCGGAAATGTACCTTTCTATTAATTAATTAATTAATAACCAATATTGAGTGTTCACGGGATGAACCGAGTATTTGGTTGTGATGTTAATGTAGCTACATCAAGTTAACCCGATTAACTGATCCAAATATTCATAATTGATTATAACAAGTTATGATTGATTATTAATATTTCATAGAGCTGATTCGCTACCTAATGGTGGAAGAATATAGAGCTGATTCGCTACAATGTGTTATATGACCTTATTTCAGTGACTTAAAAATGTTGTTTTTTCAAAAACCACGCATAAACGTTATTTTCTCAAAAATACAAACCTGTACACACATGTTGCTCACATATTATTGTAGCCCAGTTTGTGCTGAATACAGTGTTATCAGACTTCAGCCTTTAATATGTTTTTAATCAACTGAAAAAAGCACAAATGTCAAGGCATGTCAAAAATTCTCCAGGGCCCAAAATACCCTCAGACCCCAGAGGGTTAATGATCCAAATCAAGTTTTAAGTTAAAAGAAGTAATCTGACTATATATTTTCTTTACATAAAGACTTTACTTAATTTTAGACCTACACTACCATTAAAAGAAGTCTCTTCTGCTCACCAAGTCTTGATTTATTTTATTTCAAAATACAGAAACAACATTGATATTCTGAACTCTTTTTACAATTTAAAAGAACAGTTTTCTACTTAAATATATTGTAAAATGCAATTTGTGATCAAAGCTGAATTTTCAGCATCATTACTGCAGTCTTCAGTGTCACATGATCCTTCAGAAATCATTATAATATGCAGATTTTCTAATGTGGGCATATATAAAGTGTATTTTACTCATTTAACCTGAACACATATTTGCAAGCACAAGCTTTGTTGATGATAATGAGGCAGCATAAACGCTATTTAAAATATAATCTAAACATTCATATAATTTTATAGCATATTACATATCATATTTATATAATACAGCATATGATTTAAATACCTGGTTCAAATGTTCATCGGAGTCCCGCTCTTCTTCTGAGGAAAATGTTAACTCTTCCATAATATCCTAGAGCTGTCTCGTCTGTGTATCGTTGCAAATGCGCAGAAAAATGAATGAAATGTGTTTAAATCAAACCTCACATTAGCCTGTGTATCGTTAGAAACACGCAGAAAAGTTGAGTTGTGTTTACAACCTCAGAGTGGGGGCGAGTACATTTGCGTTGATCGTCTCAGCACATTAGTATGAATGGTGCGCTCTGCTGGTGGGTGTGATCACATTAGAGATAATTTGCTGAGTCAGTAGAAACTGTACATCACTTTGTTTAATACAGATTACATTGCAGGTGAATATTTGTTTTAAATTTTAATTGTTTTATTTAAAAGTAGAAATCTTAAGCTTTCTTTAGACATATGTTTCATGTTTGTGTGATAAGTATTCGTTGAGTTTCAGTTAATTTTTGTGATGTGTTTCAGATATATGCTCGTGGAGACAGAGACGTCTGATAGCTCACCCTTTTTATTTTATTTATTTTACAAAAGCACAAGGTTTTGTTGTTAATGTGAGTGTACACAAATAAAAGTAGACCCTTTATAGTCTCTAATGATGTCTTACACTTATCTGTATGCCCCAAAATGACGGATTTTATGTTGTTTCCGCTGTAATGACGAAAACTCCAGCAGGAGGCGCCGGCGCGTCATCGGAAGGTTCTAAAAATATTAAAAACAAAAAAGAAATACTTCTCTGCAGTGAACTGATGGAAAAAGATGAAAGATATAGGCTACTTTTAAAATATTATGTGAAATATTATGTAAAAGTACCCTGAACTAGAGAATGACTCCCACATATTATGCATTGACAAGCCTAGACCGCATATCTGGTCATAAAAATGAACAGTCAACAATAATACAACAACGTTACATGATTTAAAAAGCAACTTATCATACGGGTACAGAGGGGTGGTGAAATGCGGGTGCTGGACTCTGGCTAAATCAGAAAAAATATTTATTTAGGTGGGTCGGTGCACGCAGATTCGGGAAAAAGTAATAGACAGACCTACATTTTGAGTCTGTCAAACTGGTAATGTACGTTCCCCTTCTGTCGCTCTCTCCACATTGTGTCGGAGAAGCGACACTAGGGGTCTCTCTTGAGCGCCGATATATATACCTCTGTTCTATGAAAAAAGGCCAGAGAGAAAGTGTGAGAGAAAGCCACTTCAGCCACACCCCACACCTCGCCTCCTTCCTACGGGATTGAGGCAGGCGCCGCGGGCGATGAAGACGATCTGGGGACAATGACGGGCTCCGTTTCGCCGGGTGAACTCCCTCGAAACCCCCTGCCTCCCCGGCACGCTTGCTTGTTTCCGTCCAAGCTCGGGATGAGCATTCTCTCCAATGGGTTATGTTTTCAGTGTGAGAACATAACCGCGGCAGCGTTGCAATCTCTGCTTTCTCTTGTAGTGAGAGGAAGCCACTTCAGCCGCCCCCCGTTCCTCGCCTCCTTCCTTCGGGATTGGGGCAGGTGCCGAGGGTGATGAAAGACGATCTGGTCAGAATAACGGGACGCTTTCGCCGGGTAAATCCCTCGAAACCTCCCGCCTCCCCGGCATGCTTACCTGCTTCCCCAGAGCTCGGGATTAGTGCAGTCCGCTTAACGGCCTACCTCCGGTCCCTCGAGCTCCCCGGCATTGGATGACGACATCACCGCTGCATCGGAGAGCGTAGCAGTGGCGTCTGATGCGGATAACTTGCCTGGGCCGCCACCTTCGGGTCTGCCGCCCAGTCTGAGCCTGACGCACGGAGGTCCGCTATGCTTCCCCGGGCTTAATTGGTTCCGCGGGCATGTGCGCCGCTCACAGCCGCGTCCCCCCGGTTCCTTCCCGGACGTGCATGACGAGCTGAGCAAGCCCAGCTTCCTCGCTCCTCCGCTCTCGCTACCCTCGGTGGTAGAACGGTCCCAGACCGCTCCCCCCTGCATGCCATGGCCCCCTTCTGCAAGTCCACCAGGCCAAGGCACTTCAAAATGAGCACTTGGGTAGTCCTGTTCTTGACATGTTGCAGGAACTGCACTCGAATGGGCGATGGCCACCCCCCGTGGTCCAGAAACGCGAAACATGGACAGGACCTGGTCGCAGTATAGGAGGCAGACAAAGCACGCTTTCTCAAAACGCCCCTGTCTCCCAGCTCCGTCCATTCGGCAACACCACTTGACGACTCCGCCCAGCAGTCCTCAGTGGTGAAGAAACAGACGGAGGCTATTTCACACATCTTGCCCTGCCGCAAACCTGCCACCAGGGGCCATGCCCTGTCTGCTCACTGAGGGTGTTCTCCTGCGACTTTCAAGAAAGAAAGAAAGTGGTGCTCCGCCTCAACTAACAAAAGAGAGTGGGCCCAGCTCTCAGCCCCAGCGCCGAGCTCGTTGGAACTGGGCCCCGCTGCGTTGGCACATCAACTGCCTAGAGCTGCTGGCTGTTTTCTTTGCCCTGAGGAAGTTTCTCCCATTAATTCGAGACAAACATGTCCTAGTCAGGTCAGACAGCACCACAGTGGTAGCCTACATAAATCGCCAAGGCGGAGTACGCTCCCACCACATGTCACAGCTCGCCCGTCGTCTCCTCGGCAACCTCAATGTGATAGCGGATGTGCTGTCACGACAACGCTTGCCCAGCGGGGAGTGGAGGCTCCACCCCCAGTCGGTCCAGCTGATCTGGGACCTGTTCGGCAAGGCCCAGGTAGACCTGTTTGCCTCCCAAGAAACCTCCCACTGCCTGCTCTGGTATGCCCGGACAGAGGCTCCCCTCGGGGCAGACGCTTTGGCACACAGCAGGCCCGCGGGACTGCGCAAGTACGCATTTCCCCCAGTGAGCCTTCTTGCACAGGTGCTGTGCAAGGTCAGGGAGGACGAGGAGCAAGTCACCTTGGTACTATGCTCACCACGACACGATAGACAGCAAGTCTCTAGGTAAGCACGACTTAATTATCAGGTTCCTAAAAGGCACCTGGAGGCTAACTCCCTCCCGGCCAAGCCTGTTCCCCTCCTGGGATCTCTCGGTGGTCCTCACAGGCCTCCAGAGACCCCCCTTCGAGCCGCTAGATTCAGCTGGACTCAGGGCCCTTTCTCTCAAAACGGCCCTGCTGATCACGCTCGCCTCCATCAAGAGGGCCGGGGACCTGCAAGCGTTCTCTGTCAGCAACACTTGCCTGGAGTTCAGTCCGGCAGACACATATGTGATCCTAAGACCACGACCAGGCTACGTGCCCAAGGTTCCTACCAGAGATCAGGTAGTGCACCTGCAAGCGCTGCCCCAGGAGGAGGCAGACCCAGCCCTTTCGTTGCTGTGTCCGGTACGTGCTTTGTGTATCTATATGGACCACACGCAGAGCTCTAGACGTTCTGAGCAGCTCTTTGTCTGTTTCGGGGGACAGCAGAAAGGGAACGCTGTCTCCAAATAGAGGCTCGCCCAGTGGGTTGTCGACGCCATTCCACTGGCTTATCACACCCAGGCCGTGTGCCCCCCCTTGCCGGTCCGAGCTCACTCAACCAGGAGTATTGCGTACTCATGGGCACTGGCCAGGGGCACCTCCCTAGCAGACATCTGCAGAGCAGCAGGGTGGGCAACACCTAACACTTTCGCGAGATTCTACAATCTCCGAATTGAGTCAGTATCATCCCATGTTCTCTCAGGTCCGAGCCCAGAGAACTCGGTAACACGCTGACGATCTGGGTGAATCGCTTGCGCCTAGCGCCCTTTCCCTCAGCCGAGGTAAAATAGTGCGCCTTTGTTCCCAGGAGACCCCATCTTCGGATCCCTGGTTGATTCCTCCCTAGCCCTTTTGGGTCTGCAGTTCAGCGGAGGAACTCGCCGACCCAAGCCACTACGGCTACTCAATCTACCCTGTACTGGAATAGCTCCACAGGTTAAGGCCTCCTGTTCGGACTCCCCCTGTGTGTAATTTCTGCAATACTGTCCCCTCACGAGCGGACTCCTGTGTCTCAGTTCCAGCTGCCTCGGTCGCCGTGCTGTAGCTTCCCCCTCCACGAGGCTGGATCTACCACCGCGCCAACTTTCCAACATAGGACCATAGGGCCATGTGATGTATTCGCCACTCTTTGCCTCCCCTGCAGGGTAGGTATGGTCTCTGCAGGGTCTTCTCCCCCTGAAAGAATAGGAAACGGGGTAAGACCCCCTTCCCTTAATGGATGTAAGGGCCCCGGCCGTAGTTGCTCTATGCGAGAAACATAGAGAGAAAAGAGGCCAGGCTTGGCCCGTTCCCAGGTTGGCAAACATCACCTTGTTCCCCTCACTAGGGTAACCAGAAGGATTCTTATGACTTTAATGGGGCACTGGGGAAGGGTACGTGCAGCCTGAAACAGCTGGTCGCCTTTGCACGTAAGAATACCTGCCCGCTCCTGTATCAGCAGTTCACGTACACGGTTCAGCGCATGGCATGATTGAAGTGGGACCCCTTGTGACGCTTCTCCGACACAACGTGGAGAGAGCGACAGAAGGGGAACATCTAGGTTACGTATGTAACCTCCGTTCCCCGATGGAGGGAACGAGACGTTGTGTCTTCCCCGCCACGTCACTGAGCTGAGCCACTGTTGTGGCCGGACCATTTCCGGCTCCTCAGAAAAATCCTGAATGAACTCCCGTATTCGCCCCGCTTAAATGCCCGTATGTCCGGGGGCGGAATATGCAAATACCGTCTGCAAAATTCTCATTGGCCTTTTTTCATAGAACAGAGGTATATATCGGCGCTCAAGAGAGACCCCTAGTGTCGCTTCTCCGACAAAACGTATCGTTCCATCAATCGGGGAATGGAGGTTACATACGTAACCTAGACGTTAACCTACCCGTCTCTGCCGCCTTCAGCGGCTTCCGAAGCACCTGCTTTGGTTTCGTTCTCAAGCGGAGTCAGAGACTGTGGTGGTGGGGGGGCACTTGAACATGTGTCTGTCACTCCAGCCGGGCTGTGGTTCTCTGTCTTGTTGTGCTGGTGCAGATGCTCAGGTTCATCTTGTTAGGGGTATAACAGTTATGAGCCGGACCAGATATGGAGAAAGAAAAACCAGGAGTCGAGAAATTCAATTAAAGAATCCAAAATTTACTGAAGTATAGTTTGCAGTGAAATTGGTAGAGCCAGCGGCAAAGCCTCACGAGGAGATCGAAAGCCAACTCGTACCTTACACAAAATCTTACATCAATTATACCATTTGCAAGGAGTACATTCCATTATTTCACTCCTGATTGGCTAAAAGAACATAAAGTCACAACATATAGATAGTTAAATGGCCTATCAACATTAATCAGCACAATTGTTGTCTGGGCCCGAGATTTACGTCTGAAGTGACCTCGCAGATGGTCGCGGGGCATCTTCGAGTCAGCCTGGTGTGCATCCCTGGGTTCAAAACCTAGGTAGAAGGTCAAACGCACACACAAAACACTGACGAACGACAGTTCTTCTCTGGGTACAAGTCAGCCAGAGCACACATTATCAGGCCATTTGAACCAAAACAGAGAGATAAAATATTCACTCCTCGGGCAGAGGAGAGGGGTAGAAATAACATACATTTCTTCCCTAAAAAAATAATAAGAGAAAATCACACTTCTACTGTTCAGGTAGTATTGCATAGGACTTTAAACCATATACTTAATCATAGAAAAGTAACGATCAAACACAGAACATATGTTTAACATTCTCCCTGCCCCCTCTCATCACAGCTAAGCTTATCCCCAAAGGACCTTCAGACTACGGGCAGGACAGAGAGAAAGACTCTGGAATGTTCCTTAAAAGACACTAGTTAACATTCCAACACACATAAGATTCAAAGTATATTTCAGTTATGCATAAGAAAATAGAATTGATTATGTGATCATGCATATAGTTAATTCATCACTTTATTAAAGAAGTGAAGCAACAGAATATAGATAGATATTGATATAAAAGGATATATATATATGTATTGATATATCTGAAGAGACAAGGGATTTCGACCCTCACCCTTCAGTCCCCCGTTTTAGACCAATGTGGGGTCCAATACCGCCACGTCTGGTCTACCAAGTGAGGTCGCTACGGAAGGTGGAGTGGTAACGCATGCTTCCCTGACGGGTAAAATATTCAGTCTTCTGCTTCAACTCTGCAACACAAAGAGACAGCTCTGCTTCGTTAGCTTTCTTACTCTTATCAACTGGACGCCATGCAGGACCCATGGGGTGTGTCAACCTGTGTTTAGCACAGTCCTTTGATGGAGTCTTAGACTCTAGATCTCTGATTTCCTGTACTGAAGGAATTGGACTCAGAAATTGTCTAAATTGTTTTGCCCTGTCAAACCACTCATCTCCAATAGCTACATCAGACAACTGAGGCCACATCCTCACCTGAAATGATTTATAATTGTCCCACAACAGCTCCTCATACTTTAAAGGTACCAGACTAGTCTTTGCTCGAGTGTACATCGTTTCAATATTCAGTTTAAAAACTTGCAAATGCATCCATGCTGTCACATTATAAGCCATCGATGTAGGATTATAACATTTATCTTCAAGGTAATCATGCACTCATGTTTTCACGAGCTATGTGGTCAGGGATCCAGCTCATCGAACTGAAATCTCCTTCAAACAGATCAACGCCTCCACTCCTCATCCACCGACCTTTTTGCATAATGAGGGTAGTATCGGGATAATTTGGGGAGTGACCAAGCCAATAGGTCACTGTCTCATTTCCGTCCGGACGATAACAACGATCATTTACCTTTTGGTACATAGTCGGAATTAAATTTAGACCCTCAGTTGAATTTAGACATGGGTATTGTACCCATGATGGACGGTTATCGATCTCCTCACAATCCCAATGAGTTGAAAACGCATGGAATCTCCCTGTCCAAATTGAAATTTGAATCCACATCAAAAATGATAAAGCGATCAGAATTAAAAATACCAAGGAGAGCGGAAGTACCAATCGGATGAAAGCTCGTTTCACTTTCAGTCGTCTCTCCCTACGCACTTCTTCTTGAAGAATTAGCAGCTTCAGTATGTCGTCGGATTCAGCCATCTGTAATGATAAAACATTGGTTCTAGAATTCTAGAATTTTAACATACACGACAGACATTTAATGATCCCGAGGTAGTAAGTTGTTACACTTTTCAAGTGGTTTCACCTGTGACCAATGTCTCCATACGGTACCCAAAACCCCCCTGTCCAGTAGAACAGAGGTGTTAGTGGTCAATACCACCTGATAAGGCCCATCAAATTTCGGACCTAAGGGGGAAACTATCTCCCGCTGTAACATTATATTGTCACCTATTTCAGGCAAAGC
Organism: Xyrauchen texanus; assembly: GCF_025860055.1. Classification (NCBI taxonomy): domain Eukaryota; kingdom Metazoa; phylum Chordata; class Actinopteri; order Cypriniformes; family Catostomidae; genus Xyrauchen; species Xyrauchen texanus. The sequence continues at coordinate 46,508,199 of NC_068281.1, read as the reverse complement.
AGGCATGTCTTTTTGCTCAACATTATCTCGATCTGCTTGTCGTGTGCTAACACTAACCCGTGTGTCTCGCAGACTGTCATCCAAAGCTTTCAGATAATTTTGTAAAGCGTCTTTCAAAGGCCCGGATGGTCCCTCATGTTGCAAGGGGGCATCCCAGGGCAGCCGCATGTAGCGACCTGTCATTACCTCAAAAGGGCTGAGCTGTGTAGTCTTGTTAGGGCTGGCTCTCATGCTTAACAAAATCGCTGGGACAGCTGCATGCCACCCTTTCCCCCACTCCAACAATCTCTTTCTCAATGAAGTTTTAAGCGTATGATTAGTGCGTTCAATAGATCTGCTAGATTGGGGCCTAAATGGAATGTGAAAGTGTTGCCTCACCCCCATCAACTTCATGACATTTTTCATCACCTTCCCAGTAAAATGTGTACCCTGATCTGAGTCAATTTGTAAGGGCAAACCCCATCTTGGGAAAACTTCATTCAACATAATCTTGGGGTTGCATCTGCAGTGCAGTTTCTCAGTGGAAATGCCTCAACCCATCTGGAAAACAGATCAACAATCATTAGAATGTATGTAAAACCTCCACTAGGGGCAGTGGACCTATGAAATCAATTTGGAGGTGTGTCCACGACCCTTGAGGTCGAGGGGCATGTCCTAAGGGAATTTTCAGCTTAGAAGAATTAACCTTAAGGCATACTAGACATCTCTTACAAAAATCATTGCAAGAAGCCCTCAGTCGGGGCCACCACCAGGTTTTGGAAATCATTGCATGTAGTTTTTCAGGACCTGCATGTGCCAAACCATGATACAAAGACATTAGTTCAGTTCTAGCAGAAACAGGACACACAAAACGCTCATTAAATTTCCACAGTCCTTCTGCATTTTTCTGAGCTCCTAATTTTGTCCATTGTTCTATCTCTTCAGGGTCATCCTCATCATAGAGTTTAAAAATGTCTCTGGGGGTCTCACTCTCCTGAGGAGCAAGAGCCATAACACTCACGCAAGTCTCAGTCCGTGTTGCAGCCTCTCTGGCAGCTGTGTCAGCAGCTCGGTTTCCTGTGGCCTCAGGAGAATTGTCCGTTGCATGTCCAGTGACTTTGATAACTGCTCCTGTTGCAGGAAGATCACAGGCATTCATAAGTTCTTTTACCTGCTGTTGATGAGAGATCGGCAGACCGGCAGTGGTTAGAAATCCTCTGCGTCTCCACACAGGGCCGAAGTCATGAACAGCACCATATGCATAACGGCTGTCAGTGTAAACATTGACTCGTTTCCCCTGGCCATACTGCAATGCTCGTGTCAATGCGACCAGCTCGGCCACTTGAGGTCCTCCTCCTGAAAGAGAAACACATTCAACAGTTTCACCATGTTCATTTACAACAGCCCAGCCAGTGAAGCGTTTTCCCTGTTCATGAAAGCTGGAACCATCCACGAACAGCTTCATGGCATCAGAAAGTGGTTCAGATTGAAGAGGGCTCTGGCTGTCCGTCTCGATCAGTCGGGCACAGTTGTGTGCAGTTCCTTCTTCTGGAAGCAAGGAGGCAGGGTTGATAACAGTTTCAATATCAATATTTATATCCACATTTTTACTCAAGAGAGTGGCCTCCCATTTAGCTCGTCTTTGATTAGAGATAGAGCCTAAACGAGTGTTTGTTAACAATTTCAGAAACATACTGGCAGCAGCAATTCAAAAGACCCATTACTTACCTTAGACCAGTAACTGTGTTTGGTTTTGGAAGTTCAATGATAGCTTTAACTCGTTCAGGAGTGATGCGTCTGCCGTGCACACCCACAATTTGCCCCAAATAAGTCAATTCAGGCAGTGCTAGCTGTGCTTTCTTCAAGTTCACTTTGAATCCCCCATTTTGGAGGGCATTCAAAACAGTCTGTACAGCAGTCAAATGTTTGAACTTGGTTGGACTAGCAATTAAAATATCATCCACATATTGTAGGACAACAGATCCGTCATATTCAATTTGTTTTCTTACCGGATCGATGAGGGATGCTAGTACCTGATGAAACAGTGTGGGTGAGTTGCAGAAACCTTGTGGCAAACGACTCCATGTCCATTGGCGACCCCTGCTGGTGAAAGCAAATCTGCCTTGGTCCTCCTTGGCTAGGGGACAAGTCCAAAAACCATTAGAAATGTCTAAAGCAGTAAAAAGACAATGTTCAGATCCTATCTCGTGTAGGATAGTTGCGGGGTTGTCCACCAGAGGGTGCATTTTCTCAGACACTGCATTCAGAGAAGTGTAATCAATAGTCAAACGCCAGCTCCCATCCGGCTTTTTGACAGGCCACATGGGAGAGTTAGTGGGAGAGCAGCAGGGAATCACAATCCCCTGTTTGCATAATTCATCTACAACAGTGTCAGCTCCTTCTCGAGCCTCATTTTTCAAAGGATATTGTCTTCTGGCTTCATGCAAAGGACCTGGGATGCTCAGTGGCTGAATCTGTGCTAAACCACAATCATATTTATCTTTTGCCCATACATCAGGAAATTTGGAAATTATAAACTTCCACTCAGAGCGAGTCTCAGCTAGAATAGCAGGTTCAGCCACTGCACATCTCTGCTCATGGTGGAGCCCACTCTGAGATAAGCGAATTGTTTCATTGCAGCCAAGCACTAGCTTATCTTGAGAAAGCAAAACATCAGCTTCGAGTTCTTTCAGAATGTCAACACCGATTAGAGTCCCTACAGTATTTCTCCCTACCCAAAATTCAGTCCAATAGACTTTTTCAGAGTTAGAAATGGTTAGAGGGATAGGAACAGATTTATGATATACATTTGTGCCATTTAGACCTTCTATATACAAAGTTTCAGAAGTGATCTCAAAATCGAGATCTGTAATTGATACAGTCACGCCCATGTCAATCAAAATAAGGCATCCTTCACACTCATCATCGGCTAGCTGGAATACAAAATGAAATGTTAAGAAGATTGCTAGAGACTGATCACCTCAGACCACATTTTGACATAAATGCTCCTATACTTTTGCTGTGTTTCACGCCTGCACTTATTTAGCCCAATCTGTTGTTTTAATGCATTCTCTCACAAAGGGGCCCAACAGACCACATTCATTTTCATTGTGTTTTTTTTTTTTCCAATGAAAGTGAATGGTGACTGAGACTGAACGCTCTTTGGCCTTGATCACTGATAAAGTGTCTCAGTGTTCCCTGCTATCAAAATAGAACTGCATTTGTTTTTCTGTCAGGCAAGCTGAGAGCACACACACACACACTTTTTCTCAGAAAATCTTATCACATTTCACAGTCTCATTTTTCACAGCATTTTCACAAACAGCCTCGAAACCCTTACTCAAACTACACAGATCACAGCCGACTTCCTGCCCAATAATTTTTGCCACTCTATCACGCTGGGCAATCAAACTAGACCATCCGTCCATCATATTTGGAATTGCCTTTTCATGGCTTCAAGGTATACCACCCAGTTTACAAATCCATGAATAGGCAAACACGGATAGATATTTGGCCCTATCAGCGTCTTTTTTGTTCTGCAGCCAGTCAATCTGCTGCATGACTTTCCAATCAGAATCAAACCCCTGACTGACCATTTTCTTAATGAGTTGTGCACATTTCTTTGATTTGAGCTCGTCAGAGCAGAGCTGTTTACAGCGTGTGCCCTGCTCGTTTTGGTCAGAACTACTCCGAAAATTCCCTTTATCAGACATTTTTCTTGGTCACAGTTGAAAATCACTACCGAAAAGATTTTAGCAGCAAATATTTTACGTGGATAAATTAACTATAGCAGCAACAACTGGATTTCTACACAATACACCACAAAGTATTCTTCACAAACATCCTGGTCACATATACTGATCCATACCAATTCGGGTCACAATTTATTTATTTACTTGGGACCGCTCCTGATGCATCCCTGGCAAAACAATCCCTATTGTATTTTATTTTATTTTATAACTAATATCTGAATCCCTAACTGCCTGATTCACTAAGCTCGGGGTACCCCTATCTGAGGTGGGAGAGATTGAGCAGGTTTACGGTGCCACTGGACCTCCCGTCCAGGGACGCACTCTGCCGGGGTGGTGCTACACCAATGCCCACATGGGCACCCCACAGAGCACGTTTCACTTGCGCTGTTTGCTGTTTTAACCCTTAACAGCTCTCTCAGCGACTTCTTATACTCTCAATAGTATAATTAAATTACTCTTCACTCGCTTCGTCGGAGTGAAGCTCTCCCACTCCCCTTCAAAATCTCTTCAGACAGCTCTAACAATTAATAAAAGCTTCCTACCTTGTTTGCTGATTTGCCAGAGACGTCACCACGGAGTGATTGCTCGCTAAATCCTCCACCAAACAGTTAGGGGTATAACAGTTATGAGCCGGACCAGATATGGAGAAAGAAAAACCAGGAGTCGAGAAATTCAATTAAAGAATCCAAAATTTACTGAAGTATAGTTTGCAGTGAAATTGGTAGAGCCAGCGGCAAAGCCTCACGAGGAGACAACTCGTACCTTAAAGCCAACTCGTACCTTACACAAAATCTTACATCAATTATACCATTTGCAAGGAGTACATTCCATTATTTCACTCCTGATTGGCTAAAAGAACATAAAGTCACAACATATAGATAGTTAAATGGCCTATCAACATTAATCAGTGCAATTGTCGTCTGGGCCCGAGATTTACGTCTGAAGTGACCTCGCAGATGGTCGCGGGGCGTCTTCGAGTCGGCCTGGTGTGCATCCCTGGGTTCAAAACCTAGGTAGAAGGTCAAACGCACACACAAAACACTGACGAACGACAGTTCTTCTCTGGGCACAAGTCAGCCAGAGCACACATTATCAGGCCATTTGAACCAAAACAGAGAGATAAAATATTCACTCCTCGGGCAGAGGAGAGGGGTAGAAATAACATACATTTCTTCCCTAAAAAAATAATAAGAGAAAATCACACTTCTACTATTCAGGTAGTATTGCATAGGACTTTAAACCATATACTTAATCATAGAAAAGTAACGATCAAACACAGAACATATGTTTAACATTCTCCCTGCCCCCTCTCATCACAGCTAAGCTTATCCCCAAAGGACCTTCAAACTACGGGCAGGACAGAGAGAAAGACTCTGGAATGTTCCTTAAAAGACACTAGTTAACATTCCAACACACATAAGATTCAAAGTATATTTCAGTTATGCATAAGAAAATAGAATTGATTATGTGATCATGCATATAGTTAATTCATCACTTTATTAAAGAAGTGAAGCAACAGAATATAGATAGATATTGATATAAAAGGATATATATATATGTATTGATATTAGAGCCCTGCACGGGCCTCAAATCTAGGCCCGAGCCCGGCCCTGGCCCGAAACACTCAGGCCCTAGCCCGACCCGTGTCCGACAGCTCATCAGAATTATCAGCCCGAGTCCGACCCGAGCCCGTATATTTATTTATTTATTTTTGTATTTTTCATACAAAATCAACATCGCGCAAACGAAATGAGCATAGCCTACAACAATTTAAACAAATTAAATTAAATAAATTAAAAACAAACTCGCAGGTTATCTTACCTCAAAAATTCACCACAGAATATGGCCATTCTTTTTTACAATAGTTTAACAGTTAAAAGAAAATAAAGTCCAATCAAACGAAAAACATCAGTTCCTTCCAACAGTTAAACGAAAATAAAGTCCAATCAAACGAAAAGTTAGAACAGTCTCTTACAGAGCATCGTGGAGAAAAAGAATAGAATCCACAGTGGAAGGTTTTAACCCAGTCCTCCTCTCTTCTATCACTCTTCCCGCGGCGCTGAAGACACGTTCGCTGCTGCTGCTGCTGGCGGGGACACTAAACACAGAGCGAGCCAGTCCTGATAGTTGCGGTAGCAGGGTCTCGTGCTGTTTCCACCAGAGCAGCACATCTCGTCCATAACCTTCCATGTTGTGATTGAGGCGCATGTATTGCTGTACTTCGTCGTCATCCTCGTCCTGCTCCAGAATGTTTTCCCACTCTTCCTCAAACTCGGCCAGCGCTCTCTTCTTTGCTGCGTGGCCCGCAGCAACAGGTGCAGACACAGAAATGCTCGCCGGCGCCGCTGCATGAATCATCATTATTTTATAAGTATTAGTTGGCCAAGACAAGTAGGCTATGATTAATAAATTAATTTAGAGGCCTATAATAGCTACTACTATAATAAGTGACTTGGTATGGTTGCAGGTGAAAATAAAGTGAAATAATAATAATAATAATAATAGGCCTGATAAAAATAATAATAGTAATACACACACACACTTAAAATAAAATCTCACCGGCTGCTTGATCCGCCGTCCCCTCCTCTCTAAACCGGGATATCTGACGTTTGGCCAGCTGAAAGATGTCATCCCTCTCGGCGTTGGTAAACATCCTTAACTGACTGAACTTTGGCCATAAGAATATGGCCAGTTTGTGAAGTGGCTGGATGTGGACTTTCTTTATTATCCACTCAAGGTGTCGTTGGCGGATAATTGCTTGGGAAGGAGTGTCCGACACATCTGGCTGGCAATGGAGTTTTAACTTGTGAAGCCAGGGCACGACGAGGTTCAGTGTTGGGTATTTATCCCCTTCCAACTCCCTTTGTGCGTCATAGAACGGGCGCAGAAATTGAATCAGGAAACACAAGCTCTTGCGCTAACTGGATGAAACCGTTCCCTGCTACCGTTTCAAATGACCAAATGTCCATACAACAGAAATTCACGCATTTATCTGTGATCAGTGATTTCACCCTAGAAGGAGTTGGTTTGGCAAGGAAATCACTCACACTCATTTGTTTGCTGCTGCTGGTGCTGGTTGGTTCGCTACCGTTACATCCACCACGCTCAAAATGTCTTTGTAAATGAGATGATCCCGTCTTCTTACTATCGTAGCTTAGCACAGCCTTGCAAATTGTACATTGTGCATAGCCAGTTGGCTCGTCATTTAAGGTTGTCATGATTTGAAAAACAGCCCAGAAGTTTGCCTTTCCTCTGGTGTTTTTTACCGTTTTAAGTTGGTCATCTGCGATTTTTCTCTTAATATTCTCCATTATTTGCACATGAGGTGAATCGTGGGTCGCGCCGCTGACGGGAAACATTTTGTGTGCGACGTGCGTGCGTGCATGCGTGAGACTGTCATGTCAGTCATTTGTCAGTGTAATTATAAGATTATGAAAGTTATGAGGTTATGAAATGGCTTTTTATGTTTTCTTTTCTATCGTTGACTTCAACTATTATACATTTTTTAATTAATGTCTAAAAATATAAAAAGAAGGATAACCCAAAAAAGGCCCGAGGCCCAGCCCGCATGTGAACTATGACGTGAAAATTGGCCCGATGCCTGGCCCTAGGAGCGTGAATAAGTCGGGGCCCGTTGGGCTCGGGCTGAAATGCAGGGCTCTAATTGATATATCTGAAGAGACAAGGGATTTCGACCCTCACCCTTCAATCTGAAATAGCAAGGCTGGATGTTGTGCTAAACTCCTCTTCGCTAGTATCACTGCAGGTGCCGCCAGGCTCTTTATTTGCGTCGAGCTGACTTTTGAAAATAGTGGAGATGGTTGGAATATTTCTCCTAATTAAATCTGGAATATCCAGCCAGCCATCTTCCATGCTCTCTCTGCTATCCTTCTCCGTTTTAGCTCTCCGTTTTGTGGCTCCACTGCTCCAACGTATTTTATCCATGTTTTTTGTTTTTTCGATGTCGTCAATTCTCTTTTTTATCTTCTACCGCCGGTCTTGCCGCTATCAACATTTCCGCGGTAAACTGACTCATTGTTATCATCAGACACAGCCAAAAAACTGATCATGATACTTTTTTGTGTGCAAATAAATTATTGTTAACACACATACACACACTCATTAATTAATACATTTTATTTTAATTTAATTTTAATTAATAATAAATAAATAAATAAAAAGTATGAGGCCACACTGTTAGTGGGGTCTTGGAGGCCCCCTACAGGTCGGAGGCCCCCGGGCACCAGCCCAATTGGCCCAGTGATAAATCCAGCCTTGATTTTCCTACAGTAGTCTATTTAAAATGCTGAGTATGGCTTATATCAGAAAAGACCACAATAATATCGTCATTGTAAAGCACATTTCACAGGAGTTGAGTCGAGGCGTCAACACTCCATTCAACGCCAGCATCAAGCGCCGCATCGCCCTCCACATGACAAGAGTTGCAGAAAGCATCACAGAGGGGTGATTTTATGAGTTTGCTATGTAAAAAAGCAGGAGATGAGCACAATAAAAATTGAAAACGTGTATTTGGAAGAGAGAAAAAAGCTTGTAGTTGCTTTGATAGCAGAAAGTCTAAGCGTTTAAGTCTAAGGGTTTTCTTTGTGTATTTAAAGCAGTTTAATAACTGGGGTCTCTGATATTCGTTAACGATAAGGTAATATTTAATTAAAATAAATTATTTAAAATTTAAAATTGAACTAAAAAAATTATATTTCTTGTTGCCTAGTTCTCTCAAAGACATTATTGGTAAAGCAAAAACGTGTGTGTGAAAAACACTTTGGTGTACAGTGGTGTCACTTCATAGACTTCAATGCAGCGCTGACATGAGTCATGTGAAAGGACCTTAACACGTATAAATATCGTCACTTTTGCACATTAATCATTGCTCTTCACAAGCACAAAAATGACCGATTTTGGTTTAAAACTGCAAATTTCTCTGAAAGGTGAGGAGTTTGGATCCCTACAATAATTTTTTTTTTAACGCATTTATTTATTTTGTGGAATTTGAAAATTTTCCACGGCACACCTGGCAAACTTTCTCGGCACACTAGTGTGCCATTGCACAGTGGTTGGGAAACACTGCCTTAGACAGTTTCCAGTCTGGTTTCCGAACACATCATAGCACAGAGACGGTGCTCTTAAAGATATTTAATGCTGATATCACTGGATCTCAGTGCTGCCTTTGACACTGTCAACCACAATAAAACCCCAGACAGACTGGAAAACTGGGTAGGGAAAGTATGTCGCTAGAGAAAGGTGGATAGCGAGCATAGACTGTTTCAAGAAATATGGACATCACAATATTTTTTTGTGGAGTTCGGTAGAAATGCGATCTGCCTCATATGTAAAGAGAAACTCGCTGTTTTTAAGGAATACAATCTCAGGCGTCATTATTCAACTAAACACAGCGAGCATGATGAGAAATACAAGGGAGATGATGACAGGAGACAACGAGCCGTGCAGCTCCAAAAAGGACTACTATCACAGCAAGAACTTTTCCACAAAGCCGGTAAGGACGCTGATGCTGCAGCTGAAGCAAGCTATGTGGTCAGTGAATCGATTGCCAAAGCGGGAAAACCATTCACCGAAGGACAGTTTGTGAAGGACTGTATGTTGCAAGTTGCTGATATTCTCTCTCCCGAAAAGAGGAGCTTATTCAACAATGTTTCTCTATCAGCAAACACTGTGGCCGAGCAGATTATGGAACTTTCAGGTAACATCTATGAACAGTTACAGGACAGAGCCCTCAGTTTAATTGCATACTCTGTTGCGCTTGATGAAAGTACTGACAAAACGGAAAATGCTCAGCTAGCAATTTTCGTCAGGGGTGTTGATGACAAGTTTGAGGTGACAGAAGAGTTGCTGAGTTTGTGTCCAATGTATGGCCGTACCACAGCAAAAGACATATTTCAGCAGCTGTGCGGTGGAACAGACTGGTGGCCATCACCACTGATGGAGCACCGTCCATGACAGGCAAGAAAAAACGGACTGGTAGCGCTGGTACAGAGAAAGTTAGAGGAAGAAGATGCTGATCCAGCTATTGCTCTGCACTGCATTATACATCAACATCAACTGTGTGGCAAATGCTTGAATTTTGAACATGTGATGTCTGTTGTCCTGAAATGTGTTAATTATATCAGGTCCAGAGGTTTACAACATCGTCAGTTCCGGGCCTTTTTGGAAGAAATTGAGGCATTGTACGGTGATGTGCTGTACTTTACTGAGGTGTGCTGGCTAAGCAGGGGAAACGTGTTGAAGAGATTTTTTGAGTTAAGAGCTGAAGTGAAGCTGGTTATTCCAGATATTCCAGAGCTTGATGATCCAAAATGGATAATGGATTTGGCATTCCTTGTGGACATAACACAAGAACTAAACATCCTGAACCTAAAGCTGCAGGGCCCTGGTCAGCTCATCACAACAGCCTATGAGAGTGTGAAGGCTTTCTCCACAAAACTGAGACTGTGGAAAACTCAACTGTCTGCAGCAAACCTCTGTCATTTCGCCTCATGCAGATCTTTGGTGGAATAGGGCACAGCTTTCAGTGGTGATGAATATTTATCTGCTATTGAAAACCTGCAGTGAGAGTTTGATGAACGTTTTGCTGACTTTAAGGTACACCGTGACACCTTTCAGCTATTTGCAGACCCTTCTCAGCTGATGTGGAGAGTGTCCCCAGCGTTTTGCAAAATGAACTTATTGACTTGCAGTGCAGCAGTGAACTAAAAGCTAAATTCAGAGAGGCGCAGGGAAAAGCAGACAAGATTGGAATGTTTCTGAGAGAGCTGCTTCCATCATTCCCAGAGCTGTCCAGAGTTTTCAGTCATGTACTGTGCCTTCTTGGAAGTACATATGAGTGTGAGAAATTGTTCTCAACAATGAACTTTACCAAAAGCAAGTACAGATCAAGGCTTACAGATGCCCATCTTGAAGCTGTATTCCGAGTTTCAACTGCAACGTCCATTAGAGCAAATGTGACTCAGCTTTGTGAGCACAAGCGCTGCCAAGTATCTGGCAAGAAATAAAGCACAAATGGGCTCAAAGATGATTTGTTTGTTGAGGGCAATCAAATAAGTTAAAATAAATAACAGTTAAAGAACAGTTAAAATGTGGATACAAATGTATACTTGTGTTTGAGAGTGTTATTTGTTGTGTTTGCAAGAAGTATTGCATTCTGGTATTTCATTTATCAGTTCCTTGCCAGGTTTAAATAAGTTATGAGAGGAAAATATTTTTATTTAGTGTGAAACACACACATATACCTGTTTATATGCATTTTTGTTTTTATAATTTGTATTAATATTTATTTTATCATAATTTTATTTATAAGCTAAGGTTGCTAGCACAGTTGACTAAAAAGAGATAAAAAGACAGTTTTGTGTTATACAGTATTTTAAATTGCATTTTCAGAAATATCCATTCTTTTTTTTGTATTATTTATGTATTATATTATATATGTATTATTATTTTTGAACACTGACGTGGCCCTCCAATCAGATGACGTTGGTAGCAGTGGCCCCCCAGCTCATTTGAGTTTGAGACCCCATATCTAAAGAATAAAGTGAGAATTCGATGTTTTGAATCAAGTCAGGACTTAGAGAGACCATACCTGCCAACCTTGAAGAAATTTTATGAGTACTACAACCCACGAAGGCCCCCCCCCCCAACCCCCGTGCGTGCGCAAGAGAGAACCTGACATACCTAACACTATAATACATATTATACATATAATATACTTTCACCAATTAAGATTTATTAGTTACTCCATAACCATATACAAGTAGACCATAAATGTTATACAATTACTGAAATCACTCCGAACATTTTGTACAGGAGGCATAGCCCATGGAAACTTCTTCCACCTGAAAATCTTGTCAGAAATAAAAGTAAACTGAGGACATTCTTTATAAATAAATAAAAACATTAAATAAATGTGCAAAACCAGTAGTTATCAATATCAAAATCAGTTTGCTAAAAGCAAACAACAACAAAATTTATAATTTTCCATGCATAGTTTAAACTTTTGTATCGTTTAACTTGTTAAAGGTTGCAGATTTGGCTTTTTTAAGTTGTGCGTCAGTGAAAGTCTCTTTGTAACAAATGCTGCCTTTGGAGGCAATCATGACTTTTCTTGTCACCAGAGAACTAAGCATCTCTGTGCTCAGGCTAGCACGACATTGTGTTTTGTTTTTAGTGACCAAGCTGAAAATCCTTTCACAGTCTGCACTGCTGTGAAAAATCACACACACCCCAAGCATAACTGTGGAGAGATTTGCAAAAAGTTTCTTCCCTCCTGATTCCATCACACCTAATTCTCTCCAAGCTTCATCAGCCCGTTTGGTAAGAAAAACATCATTCAAGGTGGAGGACTGAAAGAGCCGAAACCCCTCCTCCACTTCATCCACTGTAACACCATTTCCCAAGATGCAGGGGAACCTGTCTATGAAGTATGTCAGTGAGGAGAATTTAGCTGTTTGCCGTCTGCTTATATCAGCTACGGCAGCATGACGCAGCAATTCATCCCCATAGGGGAATTTAGAGAGCACGTACTCAACAGCTGCAGAGAAATATTTCCTTACATCCCTGAAGAAAGCTCCAAGAGGTAAGTTAGCTTGACTTTTGATAAATGTCTTTGTGTCATGTCCAACTGACAGCTCATCATCAGGCAGCTGGTGTTCACTGGATTTGTACAGAGTGGGTTGGCATCCTCTTTTTACTTCTTCCATCATTTCCACAACACAGTCAGGTTTGCAGAAGGCCAAAAGCATTTTTTTGCAACTGTAGCTCCAAGATCTGCAGCAATATGGGCACACATGGCTCTTCTTTCTGCAGGTTCTGATTTGCAGTTTCAAATAAAGGTATAGCTCTCTTTAAAAAAAGAGCATACAGCTTGGACTGTGGGTCAGTCAAGAAAGCATACACCCTCTGTGGTTTTGTGACCTCTGTTTTTTCTATCTCCTTTTCTGTTTTCTTTTTGGACAGATCCCTCTGTTTTTTGCCCATTTCTTTTTGTTTAAAAACAAATTGGTTTAAGTCAAACCCCTTAGGTGGTTGAGCTGACTGCTGTGTAGTGCTTGGTCCTGCCGGCAGCTGTTTGGTTGTAGGTCCTGTCTGCAGCCGTGGAGTGCTTGGTCCTGCCGGCAGCTGTTTGGTTGTAGGTCCTGTCTGCAGCCGTGGAGTGCTTGGTCCTGCCGGCAGCTGTTTGGTTGTAGGTCCTGTCTGCAACCGTGGAGTGCTTGGTCCTGCCGGCAGCTGTTTGGTTGTAGGTCCTGTCTGCTGCCGTTTTGGTGTAGGCCCTGCCTGTTGCTGTGTGGAGCTTGGTCCGGTCTTGGACTTTCTCTGGTGGACTTTGGTCTTCAAAAAGCTGGAGGACAAAGTCTTTGAGACAGCAAGCTTACCCGAGGTAGGTGTAAGAGTTGAGGGCTTAGGGGCAGCTGGGCTCTTCAGAGAAGGATGAGCTGAGGATGTGAAAGGTTTAGCTGCCTTCTTCCCTGCTGCCTCTTCAGCAAAAAACAGAGTCAGAGGTTCCCACTGCTGGAGGAGTCGATTGACACATTTGCCAAGAGCAAGCCATCTGGTCGAGGATAATTTCAAAATCTTCCTCACATCAGTGTCACACAGCATTTGTAGGTCACGCAGCAAAGCTTTCCTCTTGCTACTCTTGTCAAGGTAGTAGTAGATCAAGATGAGCATGTCTTCAATGTCAATACATAGCCTTCTTGAAGCCTTTTCCGCAGCTAAATGCATTAGGTGGCATGCACAGCCGACCATGTAAATGTGGGGATTCTGTGACTTAATGAATGCTGCGACACCTTTTCGTATCCCCTGCATGACATAGGCGTTGTCAGCAGAAAAGCTTACACAATTGCCCCATGGTATTTTCCTTTTGTTTAGTTCCTGGTCAGTGAGATTGTATATCCCTTCACCAGTAGACTCTCTACAATCAACAATTTTCAGGAGTACTACAACTATTTTTCAACACTGGGATCATAGACACGGACAACCAAAGGATAAAGCTTGACATCATCCATGTCTGTGCTACCATCGGTTGCAATGCTGAATGGGGAATGGCACATAAGGTCACTGATGACCTGTTCATCATTTGAGGAAAGTGTGTTCAATATAGCTGCTGTCTTGGTTCGGGCACAGCCGTACTGCTGGGCAATTTGACTATCTGGAAACATCTTCTTAAATAATGGTCCAGCATGGTCAGCTATAGACACTGGCACATTGTGCTCAGCAATAAAGTTTGAGAAAAGTGTTTCTGCCCTGATGGTCCGTAGATCTTGATCTCCAAAAAACTTTGTGGTGATCTTAGGGACTGAGGCAATGGCACTTTCCAGATTCTTGTGCTTTGTTCCTTCCACATGGCGTCTGCAATCTGAAAATGTAGGTGGAGAGGGGGGAGATTATATTCCTGCATGTTGTTACAAATATTATGAATTACATCACACACACACACACACACACACACACACACACACACAAAATTCATTCAAAGGATACATGTAATTTACATTAAAATACATTGTTTGGCTCATCACTTGTACCTTCTAGATTACAATAAATTATTATTATTGTGTAGAGGAATGTGTAGAGTGGATGAATGGCTGTACATGTATTGAAACTACACAAATGTTGTCTTATATCCTGTCCAATATTTTGTGCCCATATAGAGGTGGGCGATAATTACCAAATTGTTGTCTGGATGATATGCAAAATTGGGATATCGAATATTTCATTATTTGTACAATCCGACCCCCCAAACATGAAAAGAGCTGAAAGTTATTAAAGAGAAAACAAATAACTATAACCTTCTAAACAATTATATGTAATTATATTCTGGCCCAGCCCATGGTCCCGTGTCGTCAAAAACGCACATTCATACATAAATTCGAAATAGTGCGCGCAGAAGCACATGCGCAAAACCGTTTTGTAAAATGATATATGAATTTTTTTTTTTTTATCATGTCATTTTACAAAAGGACATTTTACAAACCTACGTTTTGCGCATGTGCTCCTGCACGCACTTTTTCAGTCACAACACAGCAATCAGAGGAGGACGCGCTGAAAACTGTAATGCTGTTCTCTTCCTTCATAACTCGTACTGAGAAGGTTTGAGTTGCAGAGGAATTTGTGACTTTCACCTGTTCAACCATATCAAAGTTTCATAATTAGTAAGTCCGTGCTTTTTCTCTTTTCTTTCTTATGTGCTGACGGGCCAATGTGCCAGCAAAAGTAATGATTATGAATATGTAAAATATTGCAATAAGACATTTTAATTGTTTATTAATTTCTGTGTCGGCTGCAAAGATGAAGTTGACGATAGGCTATTGACATGCGATTTTCGCAGTGAAGCACCGGAGAAATGCACATTTATCAGGCTACATAGTTTTATTTTGTTTTGGATGATTAAATGATTTCACGACACTGATACAGCCAGGAAACACTTGTTTATTAATAAACAAGTAAAATGTCTCCTTTCTATATTTTAAATTATTTATAATCATTACTTTTGCCGGTTCTTGCGACATCTTTTATGTGCGTTATTGGCAGCGCCACCCTTACATGTTAGCCTACATGAACGCGTGAACTGAACTGAGCTCGTCACAGCTGGAATGCGTTATGATGTCAAGGTCATTTTTAATGTTCATAATTAGGCTAAAAATAGCCTGTTACCTTTATCTTACGTTAATCAGCACCTGGCCTGTCTAAAACCTTCTAGATTTCTAGCCATTCCACCACTTTTCTAACTGCCAACTAATTTCCCCAACTAATGGAAAGGATGGCCGGTTTGATAAGCTAACATTAGCCTATTGACACTATAAACATTTTTTACTCATAAAGTCATCATCCTTTTATTTTTAAAATAATTATGTTTCTGGGGATAGGGAGTATTTGTGTTGTGAGACTGTGTTCGTTACCTGTTGCCCCTTGGTGACTGATGTTGACGTCCGTCTTGCAGACGGTGCAGAACGCATGATGAGGTAGCCTGGACATCTGCAGGCAAGGCCATCTCTCACGATAGCGGTCTAAAAAATCTTTGTGTTTTCCGAACCTTTTTTTGTGGCGGTTCAGCCATGGCATGAAAGCCTATGGTATCTTATACGGCTAGTCTGGTTTGCATGAAGCACTGAATTGAATTGAGCGCGAAGCATGTGGATGGGAGGGGTAGGTGGGCGGCAGGTTAACATGCAGCGCTCTGATTGGCCGAAAGCTTTTCACTCCACTTAAACGCTGTGGCTCAGCGGCAGAATCAGCGTCATAGATTGCATAGAAACTGAAATCGGCGAAATGCAAGAAGCAACAAAATGCGTACCTAGAGAGCAGCGAATCGTACAAGCCTACTTATGGGTCAAAATGCGTGCCGAGTACGAAAAATGCATACATGTTGGCAGGTATGAGAGACTTGTTCATGCATTCATCACCAGCAGGGTGGACTACAGTAATGGGCTTCTCACAGGCCTTCCCAAAAAGACCATTAGACACCTGCAGACATTCAGAATGCTGCTACCAGGATTCTTACCCGAACTAAAAAATCTGAGCATATTACTCCAGTCCTCAGGTCTTTACACTGGCTTCCAGTTACATTTAGAATTTATTTTAAAGGACTACTACTCATTTATAAATCACTCAATGGCATAGGACGGGCCACAGGCTTCCGTTCCGAGGAGAGTTCATTTGAGGAAAACATCAGTGCCCTAAATGTTTATATACCCGTTTTCATACATTGTAGGTTTGCTTGTTGAATATAAACCTAACAGACCTTTCAGATCATTATGATCAAGTAAGTTAGAAATACCAAAGGTTCATTCAAAACAATGTGAGACTGGCATCTATGCTTATATTATTTAATTTGTTTCCCTGTCTCAACCTCGGGACTCCTATCCTGAGGTCACCAGAACTGGCTGGATCCATGGATTCCTGCTTCGTGTTGGACTCCACTGCTACGTGTCGCTGAATGATGATTACTAAATGCAGCCGGTGCCAGCCAAACATCACTTCAGTCTATAATGATGGGCTTCAGAGGATTAACTGATGCCAACTCCAACCATAAGACATGGGATACTTCATATGCCATTGTCTGAACCTTGGATTTAGGATGGACCACACCGAACCTCACCGAAATTACCGGCCAGGTTGAACTGCGTTTCACATCCCTGATCTCTACCTGCATCACCTCAGTCTATTGATGGACTAAGATCTTGAAATGGAATGCATAGACTAACAATTGCCAACAAAAGCCTTCATCAGACAATTAACAAGGACAATTGCACCTATGTGAACTTCTGCAGTTAATCCAGGATGAACTTCAAAGACATTGGTCAATAATCTTACAATTCAAACAAAATCGATGTTTAAACACTGACCCTTAACACTTACTTAGTTTAATCATTTTAAACCATGACTTTAACTATACATAAGTAATATTTACATTATATTCATGATGTTGGCCAGAGGGGAACTGGACCCCACAGTGAGTCTGGTTTCTCCCAAGGCTATTTTTCTCCATTAATCAACATCTTATGGAGTTTTGTGTTCCTTGTCACAGTCACTTTCAGCTTGCTCACTGGGGTTATAAATACAATTATTATTTAATTACTTATTTTTAAATACGATAAACAATTGTATTTTATCTAATTACACAATGATGATTCATCGACATTATAGACATTAGTTTTATCGTCTGTTAATGCCTGATCTTCTGTAAAGCTGCTTTGAAACTATAGACCCTTTTACTGTTTGTACACAATGATGACGTGGCAACTTATGCGCGCGCATATTGGCAACGGAAGTATGGCGAGAATCAACTGCGTGTCAAACTACGCGAGCGGATTAAGCGACACAGACAGAGAAATTTATTTCAAAACGTTGACTTTATCAAATGGTATCCAGCTACCAGATCCGTGGAGTGGATAGAAGACGTTAGCAGATGGCCAAATATACAGTGGCCATACGTATTTAGTTGAGAAACCGAGCGTGTACACCCAAGAGAAATTACGAGCATATAAATCACTGGATGCTTATGAATACGTTGTCTGTGGTCATGTACAGAACGTCAAATACCATGACATAGACTCAGAGTTTTGTGTGTTGAAATCAGAAATTCTTCCTAGTCAAAGACAAGGACACAAGACAACGATGTATGAGGCTTGGGTTATTATCAACCAACGAGAGAACTACGTCCTCACGGCGAACTGCACCTGTATGGCGGGGTAAGTAGGCTATTATTTGGTGTTGTGGGCTTGTAGTTGACATACAAAGATGAATTATGATTCAGTGTTACTGTCCTTTCAGGTTTAACTTAGGCTTAACCTACTCTCCTTTACATATTATGTTCTCATACAAGGGTGTGAAACTACAATTTTCACGAAATACACAGTGCCAACAGTGTTCAAAATGTAATAGTTGACAGCCTAGATAAGCTTCCTATTGCCATAGTGTTTTGACACCATAATGTAGCATGAGAAAAGTGTAACTTGGTGATCCAGAGATGAAAATGCCTACAGACACAGTTTAGTTTTTAGTTTTATCACTATAATTTATGTTGGTTTGAATAGATCTGCGTTTGTCTTCAGGTTACTTATTTTTTAGAAATTACATTTGTTTGTTGTATATTGTACACCTGTGTGTTTAAAGCTCTGATGTGAACATTATGCAGCACAGTAACTGTGTCTTTTTGTTGCTCTATTATCAGTGTTGACAGATGATGACATCCGGGAACTGCAGGTTGTGGACCCCTGTGCTGCAGTGCTGACAAGCCTGGAAAATAGTGACACAGACACCGCATCATCTGACACTGATTCAGAGGAACATCCTGACTTACCTGAGCCATTGACTGCTTTATTTGATGTAACACTCAGGGAACTCTCACCACAGGAAATGCAGGTGAAATATGAGGATACATTTACAGACTTAAAACTACACTACAACCTCATCAAATGTGAGAAACTGGAATTTGTGACACGGCAACAGTCAAAGTCAAAGGACTGGTACACCTATAGGGCTGGTCGAATCACAAGCACTAAATTACACCAATCGACCACAACTGACAAGATCAGAAAAACATACCTAAACAATATAATGCAGTATAAAAGAACAGAATTAAATGTCCCATCTGTGCTCTTGGGTAAGAACATGGAGGAAACGGCAAGACAAGCCTACACTGCATATATGTCCCAAAGCCATCCAGATTTCAGCGTCAGCTCATGTGGCTTAGTAGTGAAACCTTCTGAGCCACACCTTGGATCATCACCAGATGGGATAGCAAGATGTACCTGCTGTGGCAAAGGGGTGGTAGAGATCAAGTGTCCCTACAAATACAGTGATAGCCTTCAAGGATGTACAAAAGATGAGCAGTTTTGTTTGGACTAGTCATTCGCATTGAAGCATTCACACACATACTACTATCAATGTCAACTTCACATGTTTGTGTGTGATGTTAAATATTGTGACTTTGTGCTGTGGTCCAAGAAGGAGTTCATTGTGCAACGTATCCTAAGAAATGAAGAGTTTTTGAAGGAGGCTTTGCCAAAAGCACAAGACTTCTTTATCTCGAGTGTGTTGCCTGAACTACTGACAAGAAGACATGACCCTGTCTTGGTATCACAGAGAGCCTGCAAATACTGTGAAAGGCCAGATTTTGGAAAAATGATCATCTGTTTTAAATGCAGCAACCACGTTCACTACACCTGTGCACACATAAAAAGGAAGCCAGCAACATGGTTATGTAGGGAATGTCTGAGAGTTGATGTTTGAATTATTACATTTAGGACTGGGAAATGTTCTGTATTGTGTTATGAATCTGGTCCATATTACCCAGACCTACATTTATTGTTTTCCTTACATTTTATGTTGTTGTTATTGATTGCTGTGTGTTGACGCACTTCTGTTTAAAGTTTTATTTTGTAATGCTATAGTACTTTAATAGTAACTATGTTGCTTGCATACATTGCAATTAAACTACTAATAACAATTACAAATGAAATTGAAAAGCACTGTGAATTGTTGAGATAATCTCGGGGGAAGTACATTATACACACCGGTGGCAGCCAATGTTGGGAGGTTTATTATAATGCATTATGTTTCATGTACAGTAAATAGGTTTTACAAAAGTAAATCACGTTAAAACTAATACATGGTAATGTGTTACTCATTTGGAAACAACACTCTTACAGAGGTTTGTGAGGGCACCACATACAGTCACAACATCGTCTAGCATGTTAACCTGCGAAACTGGAATAACTGTTTGCAAAATCTTAAAGTTTCATCTCTCCTCCTTTTCCTATGGTACCTACAATAAAAACAGCAGAAATGTACAGTTATGCAAGAGAGAAAAACAAACTAAATAGAACAGAGGGGGAAATTAAATATTCTTACCTCTCCAACTTTGTTTCGGGGTTCTGGCTCGGTTTTGTGTACACAAACACAGAAGGCACAAAATCAGGACTACTAGAGTCCAATGACGCCTCACCTTCAAATAAAACACACGTTTGTTTACTAGCCAAATCTACCGCCAGTTTATCAAACTTTACCTGCATTTGAATATTATTCTACATCGTACAGACAATCACTAATGTAAACGAGGATTACTAGAGTCCAATAATGCAAATCCAACACCAGCTTATGAAACTAGCTGCATGTGGTCATCAAACTTCTGCTGCATTGATAAACTACACCGTAGGCTACAGACAATCAATAATGTAAACCATGCTTTCCATTAAACTCAAGAGTACATAGATAAACTCACCTGATATAAAGTGGGCGCTGCAGACGCGAGCATGTTTTATTATGTCCTCGCTCCAATCAACACGTTTAATCGCCTGCAGCCACAGGCGCCGCCGGTTCTTCTGAAACGGCCGTGATCCTATCGGAATCCTATAAAACTTAAGCCCCTTGGAGGAATATAGATTAGTGCAACCGGAAACGCAACAACCAGACATTTTGATGCTGGGAAACCGTTTTGATACACTTTCGGAGTTGCTAACACGTTAGAGCCAGTGGGAAACAACACCACTTCCGTTGCCAAAATGCGCGCGCAACTATTTGATCACGTGGGCTGTAAAAGGGTCTATGTGCTATATGGGGAGGCTGCAGACCTGGAGTCGGCAGTTTTATGCCCCTGGCAGTTTTACGCCCCTGTTGTTCCGGATGCGTCCAGCAGGGGGAGAAGGATATACGGTGAAATAACATAATTAAATCGACGCTGGAAACTAACACATTAATAACCGTCCAGTCTATAGACGAATCTTAGCTAATCGTTTATAAATATTGCATCATTACAATACAATCAACAACTATAAATTTAGCAGATTATTTAAAATACCTCAATTCGTGTCGCTTCTAAAAGGTCTGATGCTATATAAGGTCTGTTATGATATAGGACTAGGCTCATATACTAATGTAGTCTCCCCCTACTGGACACATCAGGAACAACGGGCGTAAAACTGCCAGGGGCGTAAAACTGCCGGCTCCAGGTCTGCAGCCTCCCCCTACTCTCTATGTGTGTTGTGAAAGGCGCTATACAAATAAAATTGACTTGAC
The DNA here is from genome assembly GCF_025860055.1 of Xyrauchen texanus. Lineage (NCBI taxonomy): Eukaryota > Metazoa > Chordata > Actinopteri > Cypriniformes > Catostomidae > Xyrauchen > Xyrauchen texanus. The sequence goes on along the minus strand of NC_068281.1, from coordinate 46,486,924 downwards.
TTGAGACTGCATGGTTTTCAAATGGACTTTTGTGTATCTTGCATTTTCTTTATAATTTGTTTAAGCACATTTAATTACAATTTTGTATGAAGTATTCTATATAAATAAACTTGTTTGCCTTGTTTTTATTCCTGTACAAAAAGCTGCAGCTGTCAGAGGTAATAAAACCTCAGAAAAGATTGGAAAAATTTAAAAGTATACTGTAGTAATTTTCTGTGTAGTTTCAGTTGTAAACTGAGGCTGCTCAGCATTGCCTGATGAAAATGAGACATATTGATAAAGTTGATCTTAAAGAATAAAAACATTATTTTTATACAATTCCAGGCCATCAAAATACGTTTTAAATATTTAATTAATAGCAAAGATACTATATTAGGCTAGATTTCATAATTGTTACCCCTCAGATTCCACTCTAATATTTTTTACATTATTTTATTGTTCATTATGCATGGTAGTGTGAAAGGACCTTTATTTTGAAAAATGAATGGCTATGTCGTTTTACGTCATAAAACGGCGCCGCGATTCATCGGTCCGTTGTTTTGTTTCAGGTTTGTCTTCCGCATTTAATGTGAATAAATTCAAAAGTGCTGCACAGCTTAACAAATGTGGTCCAACAACATATATATGTTATTTAAATTATTTGAGTTGGTTTATGAAGTGCTGGTCGTCGTAGATATATTTGTTTAAAGAAAGCGCGTTTACTTATTTTTCATTGCTGATTTCCGTTCAGTACATGTTGAATTAATGTATTCAGCGCGCCGGTTAATCAGATATCAGGTTGTATACAGTTGCATGTTCAAATTGTCTCCTTATATTTTATGTTTGTTGTGTATCAGACTGGTGGAGGTTCATGTGAGTTTGTTTCTTGAATAGTTTTATAATTCGGTTCTTTAAGTCCCCAATACAGGTTATGGTGTTTTAAATTTCCACCGATTACAATTTTAATAGATTTTAAAAAAGAATAATGACTAAAGATGTGTAGTGTTGCTGTGGGCCGAGAAGTCATTTATATATAAAGCACATTTAAAAACAACAGTTGGTGAGCAAAAGTGCTGTACAGTGTCAAGCATTAAAAAGCATACATACACTCACCTAAAGGATTATTAGGAACACCATACTAATACTGTGTTTGACCCCCTTTCACCTTCAGAACTGCCTTAATTCTACGTGGCGTTGATTCAACAAGGTGCTGAAAGCATTCTTTAGAAATGTTGGCCCATATTGATAGGATAGCATCTTGCAGTTGATGGAGATTTGTGGGATGCACATCCAGGGCACGAAGCTCCCGTTCCACCACATCCCAATGATGCTCTATTGGGTTGAGATCTGGTGACTGTGGGGGCCATTTTAGTACAGTGAACTCATTGTCATGTTCAAAAAACCAATTTGAAATGATTCGAGCTTTGTGACATGGTGCATTATCCTGCTGGAAGTAGCAATCAGAGGATGGGTACATGGTGGCACATCCAGGGCACGAAGCTCCCGTTCCACCACATCCCAATGATGCTCTATTGGGTTGAGATCTGGTGACTGTGGGGGCCATTTTAGTATAGTGAACTCATTGTCATGTTCAAAAAACCAATTTGAAATGATTCGAGCTTTGTGACATGGTGCATTATCCTGCTGGAAGTAGCCATCAGAGGATGGGTACATGGTGGCCATAAAGGGATGGACATGGTCAGAAACAATGCTCAGGTAGGCCGTGGCATTTAAACGATGCCCAATTGGCACTAAGGGGCCTAAAGTGTGCCAAGAAAACATCCCCCACACCATTACACCACCACCACCAGCCTGCACAGTGGTAACAATGATGGATTCATGTTCTCATTCTGTTTACGCCAAATTCTGACTCTACCATCTGAATGTCTCAACAGAAATCGAGACTCATCAGACCAGGCAACATTTTTCCAGTCTTCAACTGTCCAATTTTGGTGAGCTCTTGCAAATTGTAGCCTCTTTTTCCTATTTGTAGTGGAGATGAGTGGTACCCGGCAGGGTCTTCTGCTGTTGTAGCCCATCCGCCTCAAGGTTGTGCGTGTTGTGGCTTCACAAATGCTTTGCTGCATACCTCGGTTGTAACAAGTGGTTATTTCAGGCAAAGTTGCTCTTCTATCAGCTTGAATCAGTCGGCCCATTCTCCTCTGACCTCTAGCATCAACAAAGCATTTTCGCCCACAGGACTGCCGCATACTGGATGTTTTTCCCTTTTCACACCATTCTTTGTAAACCCTAGAAATGGTTGTGCGTGAAAATCCCAGTAACTGAGCAGATTGTGAAATACTCAGACCGCCCGTCTGGCACCAACAACCATGCCACGCTCAAAATTGCTTAAATCACCTTTCTTTCCCATTCTGACATTCAGTTTGGAGTTCAGGAGATTGTCTTGACCAGGACCACACCCCTAAATGCATTGAAGCAACTGCCATGTGATTGGTTGATTAGATAATTGCATTAATGAAAAATTGAACAGGTGTTCTAATAATCCTTTAGGTGAGTGTATTTCAAATATATATATACAGTTGAAGCCAGAGGTTTTCATACACCTGAGCCAAATACATTTAAACTCAGTTTATCACAATTCCTGACATTTAATCATAGAAAACTGTCTTAGGTCAGTTAGGATCACTATTTTATTTTAAGAATGTGAAATGTCAGAATAATAGCAGAGAGAATGATGAGCTTTTATTTCTTTTATCACATTCCCTGTGGCTCAGAAGTTTACATACACTTTGTTAGTATTTTGTAGCATTCACTTTAAGTGGTTTAACTTGGGTAAAACATTTTGGGTAGCCTTCCACAAGCTTCTCACAATTAGTTGCTCAATTGTCCATTTGGAAGACCCATTTGTGACGAGCTTAAACTTTCTGGCTGATGTCTGGAGTTGTTGCTTCAATGTATTCAAATAATTTTCCTTCCTCATGATGCCATTGTGAAGTGCACCAGTCTCTCCTGCAGCAAAGCACCCCCACAAAAATGACACCCCCATGCTTTATGTTTGGGGTGGTGATCTTCAGCCTGCAAGTTTCAACCTTTTTCCTCCAAACCTAATGATGGTCATTGGTCACATGGTCAAACAGTTACATTTTTGTTTCATCAGATCAGAGAACATTTCTCCAAATAGATCTCTGTCCCCATGTACACTTGCGAGCTATAGTCTGGCTTTTTTATGGCTGTTTTGGAGTAATGAAGGCTTTAGGTTATGTCAATATAGGACACATTTTACTGTGGATATAGATACTTGTCTACTGGTTTCCTCCAGCATCTTCAAAAGATCCTTTGTTGTTGCTCTGTGATTGATTTGCAATTTTCGCACCAAACTATGCTCATCTCTAGGAGACAGAATGCTCCTGAGTGGTGTAATGGCTGTGTGGTTCCATGGTGTTTATACTTGCATACTATTGTGTGTACAGGTGAACGTGGTAAATTCAGGCATTTGGAAATTACTCCTAAGGATGAAACAGAATTTTTGAGGTCCACAATTTTGTATCTGAGGTCTTAGCTGATTTGTTTTTATTTTCCCCATGATGTCAAGCAAAGAGCCACTGAGTTTGAAGGTAGACCTTAAAATACATCCACAGGTAAAACTCAAATTGACTCCAATTAGCCTATCAGAAGCTAATTGTCTAAAGGCTTGACATCATTTTCTGGAATTTTTCAAGCTGCTTAAAGGCGCAGTTAACTTTCTGATAGTCAATTAAAAGTGAATCAATCTGTCTGTAAACAATTTTTGGGAAAAACTACACATGTCAGTCTCAAAACTATAGTTTGCTAATATGAAATCTGTGGAGTGGTTAAAAAATTTGTTTTAATGATGTCAACCTAAGTGTATGTAAACTTCTGACATAAACTACACTGTCTGGCCAAAGAAAAAAGGTTGTTTTTGTATTTAAATAAGCAGATACTTAAGAGCCTATGATTGGATCATGATTGCAGTGATTAATATGTTTCAGCTGGCAACATATTAATTGGTAGCATAAAGATTGGACTGTGGATCAATGGAAAAAGGTTGTGTGGTTTGAAGTGTCCAGATATACCCTATTCCCAAGGGATGGGCACTTCAGGGTTAAAATGGAAGCTTATGAAGCGAAGCACCCGTCATGCATAGTGCTCATTGTACAAGGCTCTGGAGGCAGTGTTATGATCTGGGGTTACTTCAATTGGTCAGGTCTAGTCTCAGGATCATTATGCGGCAATAAAATGAAGTCAGCTGACAAACTTGAATGTACTGAATGACACGGCACAGGCATATTCAAGGAAGACAAGGCCATGATTCATTAGGCTCAAATTGTGAAAGAGTGGTTCAGGGAGCATGAGGAATGATTTTCACACATGAATTGGCCACCACAGAGTTCTGACCCCATTGAAAGACTTTGGGATGTGCTTGAGAGTGGTTCAACTCTCTTGTCATCAGTACAAGATCTCAGCCAATAATTAATGCAATTCTGGACAGAAATAAATGTTGTGATATTGCATAAAGTTGTCGAAACAATGCCATGACGAATGCGCACCGTAATCAAATCTGAAGGCAGTCCAACGAAATATTAGACTATGCAACTTTTTTTTTCGCCAGGCAGTGTGTGTGTGTGAATTTATTTATATATATATATGCACAATAAGGAGAGATACATTCTAATTCAAGTCAAAGGCTAAAATAAATAAATTAATCTTCAGTTAGATTATTTTTTTTTAATAAAAGTAGAGGATCTATTATGCTGGGGCAAGCTGTTCCAGAGCTTAGGTGCCGCAACTGAGAAAGCCCTATCACCTTTGGACTTAAGATGAGAGTGGGGAACAGATAAGACAGTTAACAGGGGTGGTAATAAAACAGTTAACAGACATAAACTAATCATTAGGGCTGCACATTAATAGTTAAAATAATAAGGATTATTTTGCTCAAAATTATAATCCTGTTTTGATTGATTTTGTTACAAAAATATTTATATAATAATCGCAGGCTCAACTCGTGCTGTTGTTCGTGGTCATAATAACTAAATAGATAAATAAAGTATTTAATGATGTCAACGTAACTAACCTCGGACCATCACCTCATGATATCTACACTGTCTAAATTACTCTGTGAAGAATCAGCACAATACAGCCACATGTTTTTTGACCATTTATACAAATGTAATTCCTTAAATATTACATTAATCACTAAGAATATATGCCATTGTGAAAAAAAACACTGGAGACCAGAAATTGAAACAGTAGAATCGCAAGTGATATGGAACTGAACATAATTACACACCTTAGAACATCTGTAAACCAATCAGAATCAAGCATTCAACAGATCTGTGATATAATAGGAAATAAACTGACCTTGTTTTGTACACTGGCACTGTTATATTAATTTAACAATGCATTTGGTCATTTGGAAACAGTTCTCTGAAGTCCTATGAAGAAGAATGAGAGACATTGAGTAAAATATTGCAATACATCGCAGTTATGAATTATAACATACCAAAAATAAAGAATCGCAATAATATCGTAGCGTGACCTACATATCGATATAATATCGTATCACCAGTTACCTTGTGATTCCCTCCCCTACTAGCTAGATGTATCCTTCACAGACCATATAGTGGCTAATTTAACCCACTAAATGTCCACCCTGAGCATAAATCAAAGCCTTCTGTTGGTTAAAAAATTGCACAAGGCTAAATCGTGATTTTGATTGTAAATTGATTGTGCAGCATTATTAGTGAAATATATTCCAACAATCTCTGAAGTCCTTTATGTTTCATTTTTATCAGTTATGTATGCCCTGATAAGTGTCTGTGCTAATGAGGCTGACTGATTGTAAGCTTTTACCCATGAGAATTAAAGAAGCTGTGCATTTTTTTTATTTTTTTATTCTTATTTCTGTCTGTTTTTGTTACTATTATTTATTTGTGATTCTGAATTTATTAAACTTGCAATAATGTGGGGGCTATCAAAGGAAGTTTTGAAATGCAAGTATAAAATTACATTAATGGATTAAAATAAGTAAATGTGAGGATAAATACAGAAATGTAATGAGTAATGCAGAGAAGCTTAAAGGTGTTAATGCAGAACATTTAAAAATTCTGACTTTCTTTTAATGTTGGCAGGTCTGGTCATCACTACCACACAGTGATTATGAATCCACTACCATATCAATTCAGCAATAAATGCTCTGAATATTCCTGTCATCTTTGAATTGAAGAAGAGTTTCCAGAAGTGCAGGACAAACTTCAAGTGTGTCAACAATTTCTGACGTACTACTGCAAAGATGGATTTTATTAAAGAGGAGCGAGAGGACATGGGTTATCCAGAACCACGCATAGAGAAAAATGAAGAAACTGAGGAACAAATAGGTTTGTGTCCATTCTTGTTTTTATTGTTGATTACTTAGGAGTGATTTGAGTGTCTCAGACTCCATTTACACCTGGGATTAAGATGTGTGTCAGGGGATCTGATAACAAGAGGTCAGCACTATATAAAGGTGAAAAATGGGTCACAATTGGATCACAAAAACCACATAAGGAGTTGGGGTGTAAATTGCTATTTTCATCACGATACAATCTTGAAACGATTCTCTTAGCCAGCGATCCGATGTTCGCCAATACCTCAAAGTCTGCCGCGATGCAATTTTGATTCGATCTGATTCAGGGACCTTAGATCGATATCACGATATTATGTGCCTATTTTACACAATCAATTACATATATTATCTCACAAATGCTACCAAAATATAATTAGAACATTTTATTGAGCTCTCTAAAAAGTGCAAATCCAGTATCCACATCCATCCACAATAAATAAATAAAATAAAATACAGAAAAATAAATATTAAAAATAAAGTCACATACATATAATGATTAATCGTTTGAAAAGGAAAACAATGAAAATTGGTCAGTGAAATTTGCATGCCATTCTCCTGGACATACAAGTATATAAGGAGCTGGAATGCAATCACTCATTCAGGTTTCGCACTGAGGAGCCGAGACAAGGTCCCGGCCATTTCAGCGGGTAGTTCAGTGTTGTTTAGTGTCATGTCTCATTCCCTCTATCAGAAAATGGAGGTTACATTAGTAACCATGACGTTCCCCTTCTGTCACTCACTCGACTTTGTGTCGATGTAGTGACACTAGGGGTCCCTATGGAAAATGCCACAACTACTGAACTGTGTTAAGTGGACTGGCGGTGCGAGACGGGCAGAGCTCTGTGTGCCTCTTAGCCAGCGCACCAGGTCATCACGTAACTACCCCCAATGCACTTGTAGTCATCAAATGGTCACCCTCACCTCAAAGACAAGTCATCTGCTCAAAAAATAAGAATCACAGACCCAGCTGTGGCCTCTTCTCTTTTTACTCCCCAAAAAGGAACAAAATCATTCAGCTGGGGGCCATATAAGGTCCACGGCATGGGGTGTCCCTCCAAAGAGGAGGACACTGTGGAGACCACACCCTGCCTGGAGAGGGGGGCTTTAGAGTGGGAATATGTCACATAGACTTGCTGAGTCCGGTCGGAAGCACGTCATTGGGAGGAGTCCCGTGGTAGACCAGAAGGGGGAGGAGTTACTACAAGCACGATGACCGGGACAGAGAGGCCTCTGCCCAAGGAAGACGTGGTTTACCGATGGGGAAACCCTTTTGCAGAAAATACAACACATGGGGTTATCAACAGGATAACCAGCGCATGTGGAGTACCTATCCTAGTACAGGGCCCAATGGACACACGTACTGGGTCAGTGGCGAGTTTTTGAGACTTACCTGTTACTTAATGAAACCGGCTCAACCCGGAGGTTGTAGAACCTCACAAAGGTGTTAGGTGTTGCCCAGCCCGCTGCTCTACAAATTTCTGCAAAAGAGGTGCCGTTGGTCAGAGCCCAGGAGGCCGCTATAGCCCTGGTAGAATGGCGCGCAGCCCTGCAGGGAGAGCGCCTTTAACTCAGCAGACTCAAGGGGCTCAAATGGAGCTCATCGTAGGCCACGAAGGACCACAGAGAGGTCCCACAAGGGAACGAGGCGTGGTCTGTGGGGGTTTAACCTCCTCGCGCCTTTCAGGAACCTGACAATCAAGTCGTGCTTCCCTAAATACTTACCGTCTACAGCATTGTGATGTGTCGATATAGCGGCAACATACACTTTCAAGGTGTAGGGTGACAGCCACCCCTTCAGCCTCTCTGCATTGATCCGACTGCGCATCTCTGGGGTCTTCGCATCAGGAAGAACACCACTTAGCGAACAGATGCCACTTCAGGTCATTCAGGAGGCTCGTCGAGGGAGCCCTGGCCTGAGTGATCGTGTCTACCACTGCAGGTGGTAGGCCACTTAGGTCTACCACGTCCCGTCCAAGAGCCAGACGTGGAGATTCCAGAGGTCTGGTTGCGGGTGCCAGATGGTGCCCTGTCGCTGAAAAAGAGGTTCCTTTCTCAGGGTAATTCGCCAGGGGTGGTAATGTCGCGAGGAACGTGAGATACCAAGTCTGGGTGGGCTCTATCGCGGCCTTCCGCAGGAGGGAGGTGGTCTCCGCTCGCAAGGCAGCAGTGTTCTTGCCTCTCACCGCAGTGAAGTGGATGCCGTTGACCCTAGGCGTATGACTGCTCCTTCATTAGTACAGGATCAGGACAACCTTCGTGCAGACTACCTTTGTGCAAGGGCATGTAGGGCGGAGGCGGTGCGTCCAGCAGCACCGTAGTCCTTAGACGACGTAAGCTTACAGGCGTTGGACGGGAGCCTCGGACGACTCCGCCAGGTTTCGGCACTCTGCGGGCTCAAGTGCACTGCGACCGCCTGATCCACCTGAGGAATCGCGGAGTACCCCCTTGCCGCCCCACCATCGAGGGTAGTGAGAGCAGAGGAGTTCGCTAATCGGGTTCTTGCAGTAAATGCTGTGGATGTCCGATCGTGCCTTGTGCCTCATAGAGTAAATCTCTCCTTAAGTTTCCAGCAGTTCCACCATCTATGGAAACCAAAGCTGGTTGGGTCATTTTGGCACAACCTATAACACTGTTTCCTGACCCAGCCTGATTTTGCACAGCACTTTGTTTATCAAGACAATATGGGAAAAGGGCATATTTGCGTTTCACTGCTGGTCATTTGTGAGCTAAGGCACTTGTTTTCACAACGGAGCCTGGCTCTGTGAGTACCACATCTGACTGTTTGTGACTGTGTATAAACCCTGCAGGGTTTTTCATCCAAAAAAAATGAATACCAGACTGTAAATACACGTCCCTTTAGGGCATAAAGGTGCAATATGGAGATTTCACTGTTCTGCCTGCGGATGCCATCCCATGGCTAAAAGAGTCCCTTTAGCGGGATTATTTGAGGCAGAGCGGTCTGTTTGCAAGTTTAGAAAACCAAGGCTGGTTGGGCCATTTCGACACAATACCTCGTCTGATTTAGCAAATTTTTTGTATCAGATTTATAAAGGAAGAAACTTATAATTTTGTTTTTTCTTTTTCATAAGTTAAGGCGCTCAAACCCAAAGGAGCTTGGCACATGGAAAAAGTTTGAACTGCATGGACTGATTTAAAGTGTTTTGTCACCACAAGGGAAGATTCAAATTCAATACTGAACCCCACTGATTTCCTTTCTGGTGTAATTTGTAAAGGTCACCACTGACGTGTTGTTCATTTGAATCACACCTCACACTAATACCAGAGTTCTGATTGTAATAAATTCAGAGACAGAAATACTGCCAGTTATTTTAGGCATTTTATATGCTATTTTAGTCTTATTGGACTTGTTTGTGGCAATCATACAGTGTTTGATCACCACCACTGTGTCAGAGTGTGCACCTCCTCTCTGTAGGCTGTTTCATCATTGTCAGTGATCAGACCTACCACCGTTGTATCATCAGCAAACTTGATGGCATTGGAGCTGTAAGTTGCCACACAGTCATGTGTGTACAGGGAATACAGGAGTGGGCTGAGAACACAGCCCTGCAGGGCTCTAGTGTTGAGGAGATGTTGCTGCCCATTCTAACCACCTGGCGTCTGCCTGACAGAAAGTCATGGATCCAGCTGCACAGCGAGCTGTTTAAGCCCAGAACCCGGAGTTTCTCATCAAGCTTGGAGGGCACTTTGGTGTTGAATGTTGTCTACGTGATCAAAACAGTCTTGTAGCATAGAATCTGATTGGTCCGACCAGCACTGGATCATTCTGAGGGCAGGTGCTTGCTGTTTCAGTTTCTGTCTGTAAGCCTGATAGGCTTTTGTGACAATGCGTCATACAGATATTTAGCTCGACTAGAAAAATTTCAACTCAAATCAAATCAAATCAAATCACTTTATTGTCACACTACCATGTACACAAGTGCAACAGTAGGTGAAATTCTTGTGTGCAGTTCCGAGCAACATAGCAGTCATGACAGTGACGAGACATATACCAATTACAATAAACAACATACTTACACAAAACAATTTACATATCAAATGTACACATACTTACACAAAACAATTTACAAATCAGATGTACACATACTTACACAACACAATAATTATATACAATGCAGAATATAGAACAGAATATACAATACAATACAATAAGTGGGAGTATATGAAATATATATGTGTATATATATATATATAGCAGTTGTATTGAGGAGAATATGTTGACAGTCCAGTGTGAGATTATAGATTAATAAAGTGCAGTGCTATTTATTGATCCTGATAGATCAAGAGTTCAACAGTCTGATTGCTTGGGGAAAAAGCTATCATGTAGTCGGCTGGTGCGGGTCCTGATGCTGCGATACCGCCTGCCTGATGGTAGCAGTGAGAACAGCCCATGACTTGGGTGACTGGAGTCTCTGATGATCCTCCGAGCTTTTTTCACACACCGCCTGGTGTATATGTCCTGGAGGGAGGGAAGCTCACCTCCGATGATGTTCCTGGCAGTTCGCACCACCCTTTGCAGGGCTTTGCAGTTGTGCGCGGTGCTATTGCCGTACCAGGCGGTGATGCAGCCAGTCAGGATGCTCTCTACAGTGCTGGTGTAGAACCGTGTGAGGATGTGGTGGTTCATTCCAAACTTCCTCAGCCGTCTCAGGAAGAAGAGGCGCTGGTGAGCCTTCTTCACAACGGCCTCAGTGTGGACGGACCATGTGAGTTCCTCAGTAATGTGGACACCGAGGAACTTGAAGCTGCTGACTCTCTCCACCGGTGCTCCATTGATGGTGATGGGGCTGTGTTCTCCGTCTTTCTTCCTGAAGTCCACAACAAGCTCCTTGGTTTTACTGACGTTGAGGGAGAGGTTGTGCTCCTGACACCAGCGTGTCAGAGTGTGCACCTCCTCTCTGTAGGCTCTTTCATCATTGTCAGTGATCAGACCTACCACCGTCGTATCATCAGCAAACTTAATGATGGCATTGGAGCTATGTGTTGCCACACAGTCATGTGTGTACAGGGAATACAGGAGTGGGCTGAGAACACAGCCCTGCTGGGCTCCAGTGTTGAGGGTCAGTGATGAGGAGGTGTTGCTGCCCATTCTAACCACCTGACGTCTGCCTGACAGGAAATCCAGGATCCAGCTGCACAGCGAGCTGTTTAAGCCCAGAGCCCGGAGTTTCTCATCAAGCTTGGAGGGCACTATGGTGTTGAATGCTGAGCTGTAGTCTACAAACAGCATTCTCACATATGTGTTCCTTTTTTCCAGGTGGGAGAGAGCAGTGTGTATTGTAGATGCAATGGCATCATCAGTGGAGCGGTTGTTGCGGTAGGCAAACTGCAATGGGTCCAAAGAGGGGGCAGAACAGAGCAGATGTGATCTCTGATTAACCTCTCGAAGCATTTGCTGATGATGGGGGTCAGAGCAACAGGACGCCAGTCATTTAAGCATGTGATTATAGCTTGCTTCGGTACAGGCACAATGGTTGATGTTTTGAAGCATGTGGGGACTACAGACAGGGAGAGGGACAGATTGAAAATGTCCGTAAAAACACCAGCCAGTTGATTCGCGCGACGCTCTGATGACGCGGCCCGAATGCCGTCTGGACCCGCGGCTTTACGGATGTTCACCCGTCGGAATGATCGGGTTACATCCACAACAGAGACGGAGAGTGAATCAACCTCTGTAGCGCCAGCAGCGAAGTGCTCTCTCCGCGAGGGCGGTGTTACTGTCCTCAAAACGAGCATAAAATGTATTAAGTTCGTCCGGGAGAGATGCAGCGGTGTTCATGGCGGAGACTTTATTCCGCTTGTAGTCCGTGATTGTGTTAATTCCCTGCCACATACTTCTAGAGTCAGTGGTGTTGAACTGGCCTTCAAGCTTGTGCCTGTACTGGCGTTTAGCTGCACTGATAGTGTTACGGAGGGCATAACTGGCTTGTTTACGCTCCTCCGTGTTAGGAGAATTAAAGCGGAGGTCCGCGCAGTGAGTGCCGCGCAACATCGCCGTTAACCCATGGTTTCTGGTTGGGGTATATCCGTATAGTTTTGGTCGGAACAACGTCCTCTACGCACTTCCTGATGAAACACGCTACGCTGTCAGCGTAAACCTCGATGTCGTCATCAGAGGCGGACCGGAACATCTCCCAGTCCGCGTGATCAAAACAGTCTTGTAGCGCAGAGTCTGATTGGTCCGACCAGCACTGGATCGTTCTGAGGGTGGGTGCTTCCTGTTTCAGTTTCTGCCTGTAAGCGGGCAGAAGCAGAACGGAAGAATGGTCCGATTTGCCAAATGGGGGCGGGGAGGGATTTGTAGCCTTCCCGGAAGGGAGAGTAACAATGATCCAAAACCCGGTCCCCTCGTGTGTTGAACTTTATGTGTTGGTGGTATTTTGGGGCGATTGCTTTGAAGTTGGCTTTGTTAAAGTCCCCGGCAACAATGAACGCAGCCTCAGGGTGCGCGGTTTCCTGCTCACTTATACACCCATACAGTTCCCTGAGTGCCCGGTCTGTGTCGGCTTACTGGGGGATGTACACAGCTGTGATGATAACCGCTGTGAATTCCCTCGGCAGCCAGAATGGTCGACACAGAAGCATGAGATATTCCAGATCAGGAGAGCAAAAGACTTGATGAAATGTACGTTCCTCTGATCACACCATGTTTTGTTGATCATAAAACATACACCACCACCTCTGCTTTTACCAGAGAGGTCTTTCGCTCTGTCCGCTCGGTGCACGGAAAAGCCCGTGATTTCGATGGCCGAGTCTGGAATCTCCGTAGACAGCCAGGTTTCTGTAAGGCACATAACGCAGCAGTCCCTCGTCTCTCGTTGGAAAGAGATCCGTGCTCTCAGCTCGCAGAGTTTGTTGTCCAGAGACTGAACATTTGCCAGTAGTATACTGGGTAGCGGGGGTCGATTTGCACGACGTCTTACTCTGATGAGAACGCCGGCTCGTTTTCCTCTTTTCCTTCTGCGTTTTCCTCTTTTCCTCACACGAATGAAGCGATTTCGCTTCGCGGTATTCGCTTCATTTGCGCAGCCCGCCGCAAATTCACGTGTATTCGCTTCTTTGCATTGACTTTGTATGTAATCTCGCTGCGCGAACCGCTCGATTCACGTCATATGTGAACACACCATAAGAGAGCCAGTGAGCATTCCAGCTGAGAAGAGACCAGAGAAAATTCCATTTTATTCTATTGAACGCTTCCTTGATTGATTAAATTAATTATTTTCCTCAAAATTCTACAAACAATACCCCATAATGACAACGTGAAAGAAGTTTGTTTGAAATCTTTGCAAATTTATTAAAATTAAAAACAGAAAGAAAAATCACATGTACATAAGTATTCACAGCCTTTACCAAAACACTCAAAATTGAACTCAGGTGCATCCTGTTTCCACTGATCATCCTTGAGATGTTACTACAACTTGATTGGAGTCTACCTGTGGTAAATTCAGTTGATTGGACATGATTTGGAAAGGCACACACCTGTCTATATAAGGTCCCAGAGTTAACAGTGCATGTCAGAGCACAAGTCCAAGGAGACCTCCGAGACAGGATTGTATCGAGGCACAGATCTGGGGGAAGGGTACTGGAAAATTTCTTCAGCATTGAAGGTCCCAATGAGCACAGTGGCCTCCATCATCCGTAAATGGCAGCAGTTTGGAACCACCAGGACTCTTCCTAGAGCTAGCCGCCCGGCCAAACTGAGCGATTGGGGGAGAAGGGCCTTAGTCAGGGAGGTGACCAAGAACCTGATGGTCACTCTGACAGTGCTCCAGTGTTTCTCTGTGGAGAGAGGAGAACCTTCCAGAAGAACAACCATCTCTGCAGCACTCCACCAATCAGGCCTGTATGGTAGAGTGGCCAGACGGAAGCCACATGACAGCCTGCCTGGAGTTTGCCAAAAGACACCTGAAGGACTCTCAGACCATGAGAAACAAAATTCTCTGATCTGATGAATCAAAGATTGATCTCTTTGGCCTGAATGGCAAGCGTCATGTCTGGAGTAAACCTCAAAACCTGGCCAATACCATACCTACATTGAAGCATGGTGGTGGCAGGATCATGCTGTGGGGATGTTTTTCAGTGACAGGAACTGGGAGATTAGTCAGGATCGAGGGAAAGATGAATGCAGCAATGTACAGAGACATCCTTGATGAAAACCTGCTCCAGAGCGCTCTGGACCTCAGACTGGGGCAAAGGTTCATCTTCCAACAGGACAGCGACCCTAAGCACACAGCCAAGATAACAAAGGAGTGGCTACGGGACAACTCTGTGAATGTCCTTGAGTGGCCCAGCCATAGCCCAGACTTGAACCTGATTGAACATCTCTGGAGAGATCTGAAAATGGCTGTGCACCGACGCTCCCCATCCAACCTGATGGAGCTTGAGAGGTCCTGCAAAGAAGAATGGGAGAAACTGCCCAAAAATAAATGTGCCAAGCTTGTAGCATCATACACAAAAAGACTTGAGGCTGTAATTGGTGCCAAAGGTGCTTCAACAAAGTATTGAGCAAAGGCTGTGAATACTTATGTACATGTGATTTTTTTTATTTATTTTTTTTTATTTTTTTTTTTAATACATTTGCAAAGATTTCAAAAAACTTCTTTCACATTGTCATTATGGGGTATTGTTTGTAGAAGTTTGAGGAAAATAATAAATGTAATCAATTTTGGAATAAGGCTGTAACATAACATAATGTGGAAAAAGTGAAGCGCTGTGAATACTTTCCGGATGCACTGTATGTAAACTTCTGACCCACTGGAAATGTGATGAAAGAAATAAAAGCTGAAAGAAATAATTATATCTACTATTATTCCGACATTTCACATTCTTAAAATAAAGTAGTGATCCTAACTGACCTAAGACAGGGAATGTTTTCTATGATTAAATGTCAGGAATTGTGAAATACTGAGATTAAATGTATTTGGCTAAGGTTTATGTAAACTTCTGACTTCAATTATATATTAAACTCCATATCAAAGCCATATCATCAGCATATTTAAAAAGATTAAAATGTGGGTCAGATCCTGACTTAATTGGAATAGAGACAAAATAATGCTGGTAATAGGACACCATAGGGACCAGTATATTAACAAGACCTTTGTCTTTCATATCGCTGAACTGATTTTCTTAATTTCTGATTTCACATTTGTTGAATTTGTTGACCATTGACATGAAATTACATAATCAAACATAAATATGTTTCTTTTAGGCCTGATGGAAGTCAAAATGGAAAGTCAAGTATGGAATGGTGTGGAGGAGAAACATTGGTATCAGGAACCTAGGACATCCATAACTGAAGAAAAATCAGTTAGTTGCTCACAGACTGAAAATAATTCCTCACAACAAACAAGTCAAAGGACAAGAACCACAAATTCTTTCACATGTCCTCAGTGTGGAAAGAGTTTTGGACAAAAAGGACACCTTACCAGTCATGTGAGAATTCACACTGGAGAGAAACCTTTCACATGTCCTCAGTGTGGAAAGAGTTTCTCACAGAAAGAAAACCTTAAAAGGCACATGGGAGTTCACACTGGAGAGAATCCTTTCACATGTCCTCAGTGTGGAAAGGGTTTCACACGTAAATTTATCCTAAAGGAACACATAAGAATACACACTGGAGAGAATCCTTTCACATGTCCTCAGTGTGGAAAGAGTTTCAGACAAAAAAAAACCCTTAATGTCCACATAAGAGTTCACACTGGAGAGAGGCCTTTCACATGCCATCACTGTGGACAGACATTCAAATATTTAAATAATCTTCAATGTCATATTCTCTCTCAGCACACTGGAGCAAAGTCATTTAACTGTGATCAGTGCAATGAAAGTTTTAACTTGGAATCAAACCTGAAGAAACACCTGAAAATTCACAAAGACCCCCATTTGTGCTCTTTTTGTGGAGAGAGTTTTTCATGCCCGCACCGTTTCAAAAATCACCAGAAAATTCATACTAGTGGGAAAGCTCATGTGTGCCCTGAGTGTGGCGATGCCTTTGCAGGAGCCGGCAACTTCAAGATGCACCAAAGAATCCATATTCAAGAAAAACCTTATAAGAGTTTACAAATTGTATAGAGTTTCACTCATTCAGGAGTATTGAAAATAGTATTCTCTCCAGCCTTCTGTAGAGTTTCACCACATCAAGTACCCAATCAACTCATTTTAAAAAAGCATTGTGGAAAAATGTCTTCATAAGCTCCTCTTCGGGTTTATTTTTAGGTCCAATGCTTTAAACGGGGAATTTCAGGTATACCTAAAGATAAATGAACTTGCTCTTTTGGTAGAAATTCTAGTTTTTATGAATCATTTCTTTAATGATGGGAAGTAGTAGTAATAGAAATATATATTATTGCAATGTCTCCTTTCAGTTTAATTTCTGTTTCATGTTGTTCACTGTTGATAGATGCTGATGAATTTGAGAATGGAACAGACTAATCTTACTGTGTTGATGAAACAAAAATACATGGATATGAATTTTGGTTATTCTAGTATTCCTTTTAAATTTTGCTTTAATTGGGCATGTCTTTTATTGTATCACGGAATTATCAGGGAATTTCAAAATTGCAATAAATTGTTAAAAGTCATGAAAATTTCCATTGTGAATGTAAACTGCTCAGCCATTTTTTTTTCTTTTCTTTTTGGAGGCACAAATAAGTGTAATTGTATTATCAAGTAAACTGTATAATATGTGTAATCTCTTAATTCCAAGGATTGGTGGGCTACTTGGCATGGAATTCCTCCCCAACAATCTCAATAAAATTCATTTAAAAACCTTTAGTTTTAGTTTTTTAACAGCTAGAAAAGTTCAAAAGTGTGGAAACCCCATTTCCAAGGTCACTACAACGTACTTGATAGATTGCTGATTGCAGAAATGCACTGAGAAAAGAAGATTCTACACTGAAATCACTCAGAGACTATTATCTATGACCATGTACACAATGCAATTGAATATGTTTGACACTCTCCTTTTTAGTGCTTAATTCTCTCATGTGCACAGTTCAGTAATTTGGTGTAAAATGGTGTAACAACCACTTTTAACAACCAAATTAACTCCCCAAAAATGCAGGGGGTTGCACAACATTTTCATAAATTCCATGTTGTGTGTACAGACTCTTTTTCTCTGCAGAAATTTGGGAGTGACAACCGCATTAAATGTGGAAGTAAATCCTCTAAATTTGAATTTTGAGTGTGTACAGAATACAGGATTTTCTCCTGAAATTGTGGTGATTGACGAGAGATAACGATTGCAATGCTTCACCATCTCATGCCTGTGAACAAGAAACATGGATACCATCAGATAGCATTTTGTGTTTATTTACCAAAGAAATGTAGAATTGAGTGAGAAGATAATTGAGGTCCGGAGACAGAAAGTGGCAAGTTCAAGCAATTTACCCCATTAAATTGTGAGCTGTTGTTTGTCAGATTTGAGGAGAGTGAAGATCAACGCTTAGTCTGCCTGGTCCTCAGTGGCTGTAGCTCACATCACTATCTGCCAAGCGACCAACAACATTTAGTCTGTCTAACTCCCTGTTACCGCCAATGACCAGTCCCCAGCCCTCTGGGGTTGTCCAGTGTTTGTGTTTGTATTCCTGTCCAAACATCTGCTGCTATCAGAGGAATTTAGAACAGATTGGGACATTTAAAAAGTCTATTGTACCTTTAAAGGAAAATAACTTTAATTTTGAATCGCCTTACGGTTTGTTATTGTGACATCATAAAGCGGCGATTCATCGGTTTGTTGTGTTTCAAGTTTGTCTTCACCATTTAATGTGAATAAATCAATATGAAACATTCAAAAGTGCTTCAGAGCTTTACAACTGTGTCCCAGATAGATGTAAATGTTACTGAAATCATTTTGCGTTGTTTTATGAAGTGCTGATCATATTAAATGTGTTTGTGTAAAGTGCATTTACAGATTTAGTTTTTACTTTCCGTCAATAAATGTTGAGATTACTTGAATGAATGTATTCAGTGTGTCGGTTTAGCAGAGATCTGGTTACATACAGAGTTACATGAACACATTTTCACTTTTTATTTGTGGTTGATGTATTTTTTTCAAAAGAGCCAAAGCACAAACGAATAATTTACTATATTAAAAAAACAAAGTTTTTCAATCAAATAAAATGTTATGCCCATAGACTACTCAAAAACAAACAAATATGCAACAATTAATAGGTAATATGTTGCAATATGGACTGTGTTTCTTCTCAATCCACACTTGTGAGCAAGTGTGGATTGAGATTATGGGGGGTGGACCTCTGATCCTCTTGGTCTGCACTTATATAGTGCTTTTTTTAAACTTAGAGGTTACCAAAGTGCTTTACATAGTGTCCCAATCACCCATTCAAACACACTCAAACACCAATGGCGGCAGAGCTGCCATTGGGAGCAACTTGGGGTTCAGTGTCTTGCCCAAGGACACTTTGGCATGTGGAGTCATGTGGGCCGGGAATTGAACCACCAACACTGCGATTGGCAGCCGACCAACTCTACCACCTTAGCCACAGCCACCCTTGGGGGGGTCCGGGGGCATGCTCTCCCGTAAGAAAATGTTGTACATTTTAAAGTTAAATACTTCCATCTGGTGCACTTTGAGAGCAAAATTAAGAGACTAGTTTTGTGCTCTTATAAACAATTTTGTGCTCTTAAAGCTGCAGTAGGCAACTTTGAAATAAATGTAATTGTGAGAAACAGATAGCTAGCTAGTGAAGGCAAAAGTAGTATAACGTTATGCCAATTAAACTAGTAACACTAATGTTAATTTACGTTAATCGTCATGATTGTAATTTCGCAAATAATATTATCTGTTTGCTCTTGTACACTGATGATGATAAATTGTGTGTGGGGTAGTGGATAATGCAGCGGATACATTTAATGTTAGTTAACGTTACTTACCTCAGAGATACATCCTCAACCACATAACAAGACGGATCCAGGAATTCTCCAGTGCAGATATCTGCGAGTGTGTGTGAGCGTGTGAGTTTACAGCAAAGGGTGAGGAGCTGAATGGTGTCAGTAAATATATTAGATGAGAAGTGTAAAAATGTTTTTAGTTCATTATGAGACCGTGGCGGGCTGCCAGAGTCTAGTCAATTAATGCGACTTGGTTTAAACAGGACTTAATGATATAAAATGTTCACGGTACGATAACTTTCACAAAAAATAGCACATAGCGCCCTCGTGTGACTGTAATACAGTAATAAAGTTATTTATAATAACGTGTTGATTATTAGATGAATACGTACGTGTGATAACTGAATATTGGAATAATTTTTGTGTGCAGTCTTCTCACTTAATATCTCCTCGGTGAATTAGTGAAGATTGAAATCACTTAGCAAAATAAAAAAAATTTGCCATATGAAACATATCAGAAATTCAGAGGAAATGGTGTCTGTGCACCTGTTTTTATAGTGGACAGTTTCGAGCCAAAACAGGTGGGGCTCAAACACCATAGCTAATATTAGAATATTGCCGTTATTGTAGAGAGGTTTCAAATAGGTTGTGTATGAAGTCACTCCCAATATGCATAGCTACGCAATGTCTCGTTCTCTTCGTCTCAGGGAACTGAGGTTATGTATGTAACAGAGACGTTATCTCGAGATGCGGTTCGATATAATCTGTTTTTATATCATAATGCTGACATGACAGATTTTGACAGAATTGTTTTTTTTTTTTTTTTTATGTTTGAGCAAAATGTTAAATTATAATTTCTCATAAAAAAATCTATGAGCTGATCTGAGGTGTTTAAATAATTTGTACAATTTACAAGAAATACATTGAGTTTACATTCATTTGTGTAACAAACTCTAAAAGGGTACTGTCACTTTAAGAGTTTAATGCACATACCTCAGAATGCACAGGTGTTGCGATTAATTAATTAATTAATTTTTTACAAGAGAGAGAAGTCTCTATTTTTTTAATTGCATCTGTGCTATGTCTGTGTAAAAGGTGGGTTTTTTTCCGACTACAGTTGTTCAAGCTAAAGGAATGCCGAGGTGATTAAAGAAATGTTTACAGCAAGATTAATAAAACTGTGCATTTCTTGTATATTACCACCTTCTTCTTAAACCAACGATGGAAATAAGTGCAGTTGGAATAGATAATTAAGTAATCTACATCAATATTCTAGAAATGCAAAACTGAACGATAGTAAGCATGTTGTGCTTATTATACGCAATTACCTTATTACTGACACAACAGGTGCAGTACCAGATTAAAGATCATAATGTTCAACTTGTTAGATATAAGAGTGATTACAAGTCAAAATAACCTATTATCAGGGTTATCGTTTGTCTAAAATGAACTTGTCTATTTTTGTATAGAAAAATAGACTGTGCATTTCTTACCGCCCGTCAGACAGTTTTTAGTTAATTGAAAAAGGGATTATGTTAAGATTGCATTCGGGCTATGATGTTATTACAACTATCGACCAGAATAGGTTGCTTGTTCTTAGTAGACCTGCTGATCACTGTAGGATTTTGGATGAGGAGCTTGCTGATGACACAACAGTGGTGAGATCATCACTCATAACAACAAGTCAGCGTACATAGAGGAGGTGAGAGAATTGAGCTGTGGTGCAGAGACAACAATCTATCCCTTAATATTAGCAAGACATAAAAAATGTGCCCATACCTCGCTTAGGAGATTGTTTCAATTCCTCAGTGCTAATCTACTACAGAGTGTAACCAAACGAATTGCCAAACCTCACTGCTATTTTAATGCCAGCATAAGTATTCCTGTAACAATGCTTTTTTGCTTGTCATGCACAAGAAATCAATACTAATGTGCAACGATGAATTAAATTATTATTTGTATTCATTTTAAATGTTCTGATGCATCATATTTCATCATATATCTGATTTAACTTAATGTACATTATTCCAAGTGCATATTTATCACTGTACTTATTTATCAAAGTTGATTTCGGGAGTCCGTTTGGAAAATACTCAAAGTGGGAAAACACGTCTAAATATAAAGTCATGGCAAGAATGCAACAGCGCTCTTGGTGAGCTCACTGGCACAAAAAAAAAAAAAAAACAGATTCTATATTCCTCAAAAAATGCATCAAAAACATGGAAAGAATATAATGAAAGTTATGCCAAATTAGGTAAATACATGCTTTAACAGCATTAAATATACACTCTCCTAAAGGATTATTAGGAACACCTGTTCAATTTCTCATTAATGCAATTATCTAATCAACCAATCACATGGCAGTTGCTTCAATGCATTTAGGGGTGTGGTCCTGGTCAAGACAATCTCCTGAACTCCAAACTGAATGTCAGAATGGGAAAGAAAGGTGATTTAAGCAATTTTGAGCGTGGCATGGTTTTTGGTGCCAGACGGGCCGGTCTGAGTATTTCACAATCTGCTCAGTTACTGGGATTTTCACGCACAACCATTTCTAGGGTTTACAAAGAATGGTGTGAAAAGGAAAAACATCCAGTATGCGGCAGTCCTGTGGGCTGAAAATGCTTTGTTGATGCTAGAGGTCAGAGGAGAATGGGCCGACTGATTCAAGCTGATAGAAGAGCAACTTTGCCTGAAATAACCACTCGTTACAACCGAGGTATGCAGCAAAGCATTTGTGAAGCCACAACACGCACAACCTTGAGGCGGATGGGCTACAACAGCAGAAGACCCCACCGGGTATCACTCATCTCCACTACAAATAGGAAAAAGAGGCTACAATTTGCAAGAGCTCACCAAAATTGGACAGTTGAAGACTGGAAAAATGTTGCCTGGTCTGATGAGTCTCGATTTCTGTTGAGACATTCAGATGGTAGAGTCAGAATGAGAACATGGATCCATCATGCCTTGTTACCACTGTGCAGGCTGGTGGTGGTGGTGTAATGGTGTGGGGGTTGTTTTCTTGGCACACTTTAGGCCCCTTAGTGCCAATTGGTAGTGCCAGGTGGCGCTGTTCTGAGGCGACAAGCAGCTATAGCTCGTGTCCGTGTTTTTGTGTTTTAAACGTCTTTTAGGGTTTAATTCCTCTTCGTGGTGTGCTGTTTAATGTTGTCTGAACATTGCTGAATATCTGTTGAATATCTGAAGGATGGAAGTCACTTTTTACGCCCTATTTTTACTGACTGTTTTAAACTTCGTTTGGAGCGATCAGCAGCACACGTTCCGATATACCCGCGAATTCCTATTGGGATTACAATGGTGCTATCCTGCCGTGACGGACTTCAACATCAATTCACTGGCTGGGAATTTGCCTCTGGAATTACTTACTGGCAGAAACATTGACTTTACAAAACAAGGCCAAACCAGGAAGCGGGGGAAAAGGGGTGGTTTGAAACAGCGAACCAGGAAGCTATTGAGCAGGAATCGCATCCCCTTGCCTTCGGTTATACTGGCTAATGTGCGGTCCCTCAGGAATAAGATTGAGGAATTACGTGCAAATGTCTTACATCTGCGGGACTACAGGGATGCGTGTCTTATGGCTTTTACAGAGACTTGGCTCACGGAGTCGGATTCAGACTCGGCACTGGATATCAGTGGCTTTGGAGCCCCTCTATGCCTGGATCGGGACAGTGAGGTGACACATAAAACGATGGGTGGAGGGGTCTGTCTATACATAAATCGGAGATGGTGTAGCAATGTTACTGTGAGAGAGCGGATTTGTCACTCTGACATCGAACTGTTGTCTGTGTCACTACGGCCGTACTACCTCCCCAGAGAGTTCCCACAGATTTTTGTGACTGTGGCTTATATCCACCCCAAAGCTGACGCCAAGTCCGCCGCGGACATTGTTTTTAAAACCGTAAACAAACTTCAGTCTATTTCCCCTGGTGCTCCTAATTTTATTCTTGGCGATTTTAATCATTGTAACCTAAAGAAAACACTGTACAGTTTTTATCAGTATGTAAAATGTCCCACACGTCGTAACAATACTTTAGACCTGTGCTACGGCTCCATTAAAGGCGCATATACGTCCAAGGCGGGGCCAGCGCTGGGTTCCTCTGACCACAACTCTGTCCACCTCTTACCCACCTACACCTCGTTGTTGAGGAGGGAGAAACCTGTTAGAAAACAGGTGAAGGTCTGGACGGAGGACAGCTCTTCAGCTACAAGCCTGCTTTGAGTGCACAGACTGGACAGTGTTTCAGGACTCCTGTTCTGATATTGATGAACTTACTGACGTTGTCTGTAGTTACATCTCTTTTTGCAAAGACTCTGTTCTCCCGAGTAGGGAAGTTAAGGTGTTTCCAAACAACAAACAGTGGTTCTCTAAGGACATTAAGGATTTACTAATCAAACGAAAAACTGTTTTTAATGAAGGTGATGTGTATGGAGAGAGGGCTGTGAAAAAAGAGATTAGGGCTGAAATTAAAAAGGCTAAATTAAGGTATAAGGAAAAAATTGAGGCAGATTTGAGAAGTAATAATTTAAAGAAAACCTGGAATGGTATGAAAACACTGATTGGGTCTAATGATAAAGCTAACAGAGTTGTCCTGGATGGTTTTTCATCTGATAAACATTTGGCTGATGAATTCAATGTATTCTATTCAGCGATTTAACAAATTGGATTATGATGATGAAATGGAGGGTTTAAGGGCTATTACACAGGCAGCTCCATCAATTACTGTGGACAGTAGTACTGTGGCTAACATATTTAGGCACACCAGATCAAAAAGTCCGGGGCCAGATGAGATTTGTGGGCAATTATTAAGAACATGTGCAGATCAACTCTGTCTTATCTTCCAGTACATTTTTAATTTGTCCTTATCACAACAAAGAGTTCCTAGAAGTTGGAAGCATTCTATTATTGTGCCTTTAGCCAAGTGCAGCTCCCCAAAATCCTTGAATGATTTTAGACCTGTAGCCTTGACCTCATTGGTCATGAAAAGCTTTGAGAAAATTATCAAAGAGGCTGTCTTACTGCAGGTTGGAGATCAGTTAGATCCACTGCAGTTTGCATATAGGTCTGGCAGGGGTGTGGAGGATGCTGTGATCACACTACTGCACTTTATTTTTAGCCATCTGGATAGAGCAAAAACTCATGTCAGACTTTTATTTGTTGAATTTACTTCTGCTTTTAACACTATTCAGCCCCTTTTGCTCGCTGAAAGACTGATTGCAGATTTTAACCTGGATTTGAATTTGGTGGGCTGGTTATTGGATTTTTTAACAGATAGATCTCAGCGGGTGAGGGCAAACAGCACCCTATCTGAAGTCACTTTTACATCTACTGGTTCCCCCCAAGGATGCTGTCTGTCTCCTCTCCTGTACATCCTGTATACAAACCAGTGTCGCAGTTTGTACCAAGATAGATACATACTTAAGTTTGCTGATGATTCTGTTATTGTCAGCTTGCTATCAGGGAATGAGCGGGACCATGGGCCAGTCCTTAGTGACTTTGTAGAGTGGTGTGATAGTTCATCTTTACAGCTGAATGTATCTAAAACGAAGGATATGATCATTGACTTTCGCGAGGTCACCACCTTCCCCTACAGTCACGGTTATTAAGGGCATGGATATTGAGCCCGTGGAGACATACAAATATCTTGGAGTCATTCTAGATAACAAACTGTGTTTTGAACCGTTGGTTGATGTTGTCTCAAAGAAATTCCAACAAAGAATGTACTTTCTTAGGAAAATGAATACTTTTAATGTTTCGATCAGACATGATGATTCTGTTTTATCGTGCTTTTATTGAATCGGTTTTATCTTTCTGCATATCTGCTTGGTTTGGAAGCCTCTCCCTGACAAATAAAAACAGACTTGGTAGTCTGGTCAAAGTGGCGAGCAAGATTTCCAGGGGAAGTCAGGCTCAACCAGGGGAGTTATACATAAAACAGGTACAGAGGAAAGTTAGAGCTATAGCTCATTCACAGGATCATCCCCTTAGAACAGAGTTTGAGCTTTTGCCCTCTGAGCGGCATTATCGAGTTCCTAGATGCAGAACAAAGACGATGCACATATCTTTCATTTCGGCAGCTGTGAGGCACCTTAATGGCAATTAGCACTTCATATTAACTTGCACAAGTTGCATTTTTGCACTTGACGGTGTCCTGTATTTTACTTATTTATTATACATTATGTATATTGGGCGCTAATGTGAATTCCTTCTTTGCTGGTTGGTTTGTTGGTGAGTGTTGTTGTATGTTATGTGTTTTATGTTGAGCATTGCTGCAAATTAAATTTCCCCTTGTGGGACAATAAAGGTACTTTGAACTTTGAACTTTGAATTGGGCATCTTTAAATGCCACGGCCTACCTGAGCATTGTTTCTGACCATGTCCATCCCTTTATGGCCACCATGCACCCATCCTCTGATGGCTACTTCCAGCAGGATAATGCACCATGTCACAAAGCTTGAATCATTTCAAATTGGTTTCTTGAACATGACAATAAGTTCACTGTACTAAAATGGCCCCCACAGTCACCAGATCTCAACCCAATAGAGCATCTTTGGGATGTGGTGGAACGGGAGCTTCGTGCCCTGGATGTGCATCCCACAAATCTCCATCAACTGCAAGATGCTATCCTATCAATATGGGCCAACATTTCTAAAGAATGCTTTCAGCACCTTGTTGAATCAATGCCACATAGAATTAAGGCAATTCTGAAGGTGAAAGGGGGTCAAACACAGTATTAATATGGTGTTCCTAATAATCCTTTAGGTGAGTGTATTAATCTTGTGAATTGACAGATGAATGCCTAAATATCAGTGCAGGAAACCAGAATAATATGTTTGTAGAGCAGTGCTCATACTGTACACGGGTAAAATAGCTTGTCATGTAATTTGTTTGGGCTTGAACAAACCTTTCAGATTTGGTCTGAACAGGATATAAAAACACAAAAAGACAACATCAATAAAGAACACAAGCACTTTTCTGGTCAATTCATTTAATGAATTTTAACAATTTATTGCACTTCCATGACTGTACCAGGTCAGGAAATCACAATTTTAAAAGTCACTGATAATTCCAGGTTTTATGTGATACAATCGTGGATACAATAAAACATAATTTATTGTATATATTTTCAACCGTGCCCAAGTTAGACTTGTTTTTTCAAGGCAAAAATGTAAAAGGAATACTAGAATAATCAAAATTCAGAAGCATTACAATAATAGATATTTCTATATGGATATTTTTTTTACTACTACTTCCCATCATTAAAGAAATGATTCCTAAAAACTCTTAGAATTTCTACCAAAAGAGCAATTTCATTTATCTTTGGTTTACCTAAAATTCACACAGTTTAAAGAATTGGACCTGAAGATGAACCTAAAAAAAGAGTTTACTGAGACATTTTCCCACAATACCTTTTTTTTTTTTAAATGAGTAGACTGAGCACTTGATGTGGTGAAACTCTTCCACGTGTAGGCTGGTGGTATAGATTCTCTCCATTCTTTTTCAGGACTCCTGACTGAGTGTAACTCAATAAACATTATGAACAGTTGTTAGATTTTTCTTTAATATGGACCCTTTGGTGCCACTTCAAGTTGCCAGCTCCAGCAAAGGCATCGCCACACTCAAGACACACATGAGCTTTCCCACTACTATGAATTTTCTGGTGCTCTTTGAAATGGTGCGGGCATGAAAAACTCTCTCCACAAAAAGAGCACAATTGAGGGTCCTTGTGAATTTTCAGGTGTGCCTTCAGTTCTGATTCCGAGCTAAAACTTTTATCGCACTGATCACAGTTTAATGACTTTGCTGAAGTGTGCAGAGAGTAAAGATGACATTCAAGGTTATTTAAATATTTGAATTTCTGTCCACACTGAGGACATGTGAAAGGCCTCTCTCCAGTGTGAACTCTCATGTGCCTTTTAAGGTGTTCTTTCTGTCTGAAACTCTTTGCACACTGAGGGCATGTGAAGGGCTTCTCTCCAGAGTGAATTCTTATGTGGGTATTTAGGCTTGTTTTTTGTCTGAAACTCTTTCCACACTGAGGACATGCGAAAGCATCCTCTCTGGTGTGAATTCTCACGTGACTGGTAAGGTGTCCTTTTTGTCTGAAACTCTTTCCACACTGAGGACATGTGAAAGGATTATCTCCAGTGTGTATTCTTATGTGTTCCTTTAGGGTTAATTTACGTGTGAAACTTTTTCCACAATGAGGACATGTGAAAGAATTTGTGGCTTCTGTGCTTTGAGTTGTTTGTTGTGAGGAATTATTTTCAGTCTTTGAGCAACTAAATGATTTTTCTTCATTTATAAATTCATGAGGATCCTGATACCAATGTTACTCCTCCACTTCATTCAGTTCTTCACTTTCCACTTTCACTTCCATCAGGCCTAAAAGAAACATTAAATGGTAAAAAAAAACAAGAATAAAGGTTAGAGGCCACAAATGTAAAATGTAAAAAAAAGAGTAGTCAGAACAGTCTACAACAAATTCACTCTACTGCTCTGATTAGCATGGGGATACACCATCATCCCCATGCCAAAGAAGTCTTCAGTGTCCTGCCTCAACGACTACCGTCCCGTCGCACTTACACCCATCATCATGAAGTGCTTCGAGAGGCTCGTCATGAGGCAGATTAAGACCCAGCTGCCCCCCTCACTAGACCCACTGCAGTTTGCGTATCGTTCAAACCGTTCAACGGACGATGCCATCACCACAACCCTCCATCTGGCCCTCACCCACCTAGACAATAAGGACTCATACGTTCGAATGCTGTTCATAGATTGCAGCTCAGCATTCAACACAATCATTCCCCAGCACCTGATTGGAAAGCTGAACCTGCTGGGCCTGGACACCTCCCTCTGCAACTGGATCCTGGACTTCCTGACTGGGAGACCTCAGTCAGTCCGGATCGGGAACAGCATCTCCACCACCACCACACTGAGCACTGGGGCCCCCAGGGCTGTGTGCTCAGTCCACTGCTGTTCACTCTGCTGACTCACGACTGTGCAGCAATGCACAGCTCGAATCACATCATCAAGTTCGCCGATGACACGACCGTGGTGGGTCTCATCAGCAAGAACAACGAGTCAGCATACAGAGAGGAGGTGCAGCGGCTGACGAACTGGTGTAGAGCCAACAACCTGTCCCTGAATGTCGACAAAACAAAAGAGATGGTTGTTGACTTTAGGAGAGCACAAGGTGAACACACTCCGCTGAACATCGACGGCTCCTCTGTGGAGATCGTCAAGAGCACCAAATTCCTTGGTGTTCACCTGGCGGAGAACCTCACCTGGTCCCTCAACACCAGCTCTATCACCAAGAAAGCCCAGCAGCGTCTCTACTTTCTTCGAAGGCTGAGGAAAGCACATCTCCCAACCCCCATCCTCACTACATTCTATAGAGGGACTATTGAGAGCATCCTGAGCAGCTGCATCACTGCCTGGTTTGGGACTTGCACCGCTTCGGACCGCAAAGCCCTGCAGAGGATAGTGAGGACAGCTGAGAAGATCATTGGGGTCTCTCTTCCCTCCATCAAAGACATTTACAAAAACACTGTATCCACAAAGCAACCAGCATTGTGGACGACCCCACACACCCCTCACACAAACTCTTTACCCTCCTCCCGTCTGGCAAGAGGTACCGAAGCATTCGGGCCCTCACGGCCAGACTGTGTAACAGCTTCTTCCCCAAGCCATCAGACTTCTCAATACTCAGAGACTGGTTTGACACACACGTGTCCTGAGTTGCACTTTAATAACTGTCACTTTATAACTGTCTGCTACCTCAATAACTGCTATGTGCATAGAACATTATCTCATAGTATGTTATGTTTACATTTTTAGAAACTGTCATCTTTTTGCACTACTGAGTACTGGTCGGCGCTGCACTGTCTATTGTCCTGTTCATTGTCAGTAATTTGTTGTACTGTCCTGTACTTTTTGCACATGTTTGCACGTGCACTTTATATAGGTATATATAGGTAGTTTATATAGGTATTTTATTTCGTTGTGTAGTCTCATGTGGTCCTATGTTGGTCCTTTGTTGTTTTTATGTAGCACCATGGTCCTGGAGGAACGTTGTCTCGTTTTGCTGTGTACTGTACTAACTGTATATGGTTGAAATGACAATAAAAACCACTTGACTTGACTTGATTATGTTTTATACACTACAACCAGAACAGAAGTGCTGCGAGTTTGGTTCGGTGTCTGCTAAACGTGTTATATTTATAGCGCTCTAGGTGTTCTTCAATTCCACCTTTGCAAATATAATTCCAAATATGTCTGGCCAAATCTAAAATAAGCCCATGACACTGGTATTTTGTGGACAATGAGAGTATTTCAACATATTTGAAAAAGTAGTTTTCAACTCAACTAGACATTGAAACTCAAAAGAAACTCAAAGGTTAAAAGGTCTTCATTCAATAAAAGACCATAAAGACAGTCCACAAAGCTCACCCATATATGTCCCACAGCCAACGGAGCAAGTAGTGGGATTTGATGTCGCTCCACACAAGTTGAGTGAGATCAATCAAGTGGTAGAAAATATATTTATATTGTAAGTGATTACACTTCTTCTGCCTTCAGGTGGCATTACTACCAAAACATCTAGGCTTGAACAACCACAAAATCTGTGCTCTCCTGTGAGATGCTAAAAAAAACAAAAATGCTGGACATGCAACAGTCAAAGATGTCCATCTAGTGCAGGTTAACATTTAAAAACCATGGGAATATAGTGCAGACTGACACAAATTGTGTGAATGGCCCCTTGTGCTACAAGATGCCGATAAGAGATAAAGACTCAACTAAGACCTCCACTGAATCATTGTCAGTGCTTGGCACACATCTCAAATTTTAATGCACAGTTTTTGCATTCAAATGTGGTGGGAACAGCCAGACACAACCTTGCACTGCAGCAGCAGGTCAGACAAGAAGGATACAGAGCCTGGTTGAACACTAATGCGCTACTGAATCCACTGTTGCCGAGGGTTACCATGTAGACCAGTACCTACACCAGGACAAGTCATGCCTGTGAGGTGAGCCGCAGGACGATACAACTGTTAAACCACAAACAAGAGGGAAGACAAGACAATAAAAAGGAGACAGGGAGAAGGAAACAAATAAATTGTAGAATGCACTTAGCGGAAGGGTGGATGCCAAGCTTAATATGTTTAGTGACATTGTTAATGAAGAATGTTTAGGTAGTTTAGGGAAGCATCAGTGAAGAAGCGTGGTCCCAGGGTGATAGGTGGGAGAGAAATGGAAATACTTCAGCTGGTGAAAGAGCGGAGGAAGCTTTGCAAAGCATGGAGAAGAGCAGATGAGCATGCAATGGAGTGCTTGAAGGTATTGTGAGATAGTATAAAGGCTAGGTTGTCGGTTTTGAGGAGGGCAGACAGAATTAAGCAGCAGAGAAGGAAGAAGAATGAGAGGATGAAATTCGTCAAGGATCCTTTTAAACTTGCCAGAAATATTCTTCAAAAAAGGAGTGGAAAGCTGGTGATGCCAAAGCAAGATCTAGAAGATGACATGAAAGAGCAATTAGTGTCACATCTGTTTTTTTTCGCAGTTTGATTGGTTTTAGAAAGTAACTTAAAAGTAATTCGTAATCTGATACTTTCCACATGAAGTCATTAGAAAAGTAATCTAATTACAATTTTACGAAGTAATTAATAAACAGTGGTTGATTACTTTTTAAGAAACATACCCAACACTGGTAGTGACAGAAGGAGCTAAGATGGAAGAGTAAAGCTGCGTACACACTGCCAGCGACTTTATCGCTGCAGGTCGCCAGTGGCTGGCGGTGAAGTTGCTAGTGGGTGTTCCCACTACTGGTTGCCTAGTAACGTTTATAAATGACATTCACGGATGTCATTCCATTGCTGTTGACAGCGAATCTCTTTTCTTGCCACTAAAAACAAACATTTTGGAGGGAAAAGACTAAATATAAATGGGATCAGTACATAAAATGCTTTATATCAAAGATGAATGAGAAACAAGTCGTGCTGTTTGCCAGAGTGGCTGTTTATCTGCGGCGAAAATGCAAATGTCGGTCTGTCTGGGTCCATAAAATCCCCGCGATCTCAGATACACCTTTCCACGCAGTATTTTTCTTTAAAATGTCCTTGTACGTGGGAAGAGACATATCACAGAGCACTGGAAAATTTCTAACAGCAAGAATTAGCCTTTCATCCATCTTTCCGTTACTGCAGGAGCTGAGAGAGAGAGATCACGCGAGCTCTCCCGAGCTCTCCCGTCGTCTCTCCTATTGGCTGTCGCTTCCGTTAGTCGCTCCAAAGGTGAAATTTTCTCAACTTTGACGCGTCGCTGGACACGCCCACATCTAGCGGCAACGGTCGCGACAGCTCGTGTCGCCGGCAGTCGCTGTGCTCGCATTGAAAATGAATGGTATTGAGTCGCTGTCGCGCGCGATGTCGCTGGCAGTGTGTACGCACCTTAAGGGTACATGATACAAGCAGTCAGCCAGCAGTAGCAAGATTGCTGAACAGAATGGAAAGATGCATCTAATAGAGTTTTAGGATGGGTTGACCTGTGAAAGATACCCCAGGCCAGGCAAGGTTTTCTAATAAGATCCACCCATGACACTCTTCCAAGAACTGGTTGGCTGGGTGCAAGATCGCCAAGGCACAAGGACGGTACAGGTGGTGGCATGATCAGGTTCTGTGAAGGCTAGCTGAGATCCTTGAGATGTGTAGAGTAAAGGCCAACAAAGGCCATCATGCTCCACATATTAATTACATTGAGTTTTTAAAAAAAGTGAGGTGCCGCACAAGGCACGGCACGGAGGGAGGGAGGAAGGAAAGGTCAAACCATCTACATTGTTCAATGGTAGTCGACCTTGGCCAGCAGCTAAAATATCCTTCTGATATCACAATTACCTCCTTGTGGCCGGACATAATGTTATGGTTGGCATCTGCTCGGAAAGTCATTATGATTGAACTTACTGTCCCATGGGGAGAGACTGGATGCAGCCTATGAGATTAAGAAGCTAAAATATGTGGGTGTGCAGAAGTGAGAAAGTAGGAATAGGGAACAATTGCGATATGTGGTGAGGTGGCATGGAAAAAAGGAAAAGGGTGGGGAGAAATGTTTTTCTGCTGACACACTCGGTCCTTATCCAGGGGTTTCTGGAGAGTGATTGAGTGGGGGAATGCAACCAGGCCAAGCTAGGCATCGGAGGGGCAACTGACGTAGTCTCGTGGCTCACCTCTCACGTCACTCTCCTACTTCTGTTGGAAGTTTGGTTGAAGGATAGGCACTGGACGGGTGGTAGGCAGAGATTGATAACTTGTGTTTTTACTAAAAGAGAAGAGGAATGTCTTGATAGGAAATCAAGAACAACAGGCAATCGAAAGGATCTGGTTTCCAGCTACGGGGAGTGGCAAGGAGACGTCCCTGACCACTGTCCCATCACCAGGAGATGTTCCGGGATTAATGGGGTGAAACATCTGTGATAAGCGGCTGCTGGCTGATGACCCCATAGCTGGACAACTGAAGGCACTGGCAGAGAAGCAGCAGGCAGTAATACCCAGCAGGTTCAGAGATTTACCTGTGCATCTGAGGTGAACTTAAATTAATACTTGTGAGTTCTTTAAAGTTCTGTGGCATAAAATCCCTAAAATTAAGATATGAAGTGCTTCAAACTCAAACTAACAAGTACAGAACTGAGGTTGTGGGGAATACCAATAATTATATAATTTTATCATGTTTATTTTGTCAAAAGTAACTTATGCATGCATTTAGTAAGGTTGTTTTTAAGAATTCAGAGAGGTTTTACCCCTTTTTAGTACTACTGATATTGTTTTACTGTGAATAGCTGTTTCATGTAATGCAACCATTAGTGTAATTTGTGTTGGATCATT